>NC_056739.1:625373827-625541327 GCF_019279795.1 Protopterus annectens
AAGCATAACACTGAAATCCACAAGGAACCCTTGGAGAAACTAAAAGTACACAACTGGCCCATTACAGCCTCCATGCTGCCATCTTGTTTCGTTTCATCTTTCGTTTAACCACTACAAAATTTAACCAGTACAAAATCTTAAGTATTAATTTTATTGTACCACATTACAGAATTGCTTCTAGGTTTGCAAAAAATCTGCTGCGTCTTACCATAATGTTCCATCTATGTTGTTCTTTCATTCATCACTGATGGGTTTTGGTTTAGAGCCCTTGGAACAGAGTCGACCTTATTACCAAACTTGCGCCATCCAAAATAACTCTTGAGCTCTACCCCAGAATGCTCTTCTCCGTTACCTCAGATAGAGTTTGCTATAGAAAAGGATGTAAAGCCAAGGCCACTTTTGCGCAAATACCAAAGGGCACCACTTAGACCCAAAGCATCCCCCAGGAGACTTTGTAGGGGGGAGGAGGGTGGGAAGTTATGAATGAAAGAAGATGAACACAAATGGAACGTTATGGTAAGACAACTTCTTTATCTGATGATGTTAATTTTCTTTCCATTCATCACTGATGGGACAGAATCTCAAGCTACCTTGAGATCTATGGGTGGCCCTTATGGAAGAACATTCCTGAGTACCACTGAGCCAAAGGCAGCTCTCCCTCTGGAGACAAAGTCCAATTTGTAATGATTGATAAAGGTATGAGGCTTAGCCCAAGTAGCTGCTGTGCAGATGTCATCCATGGAAGCCCTGGAATGGAATGCTATAGATGTTTCCAAAGATCTAGTGGAGTGAGCTTTAACTCGGGTATAGGTTGACTGCGGCAGTATGCATTCCCTTACCCATCTTGACAAAGTAACCTTGGAAACAGCCACTCCCATTTTGGGCACAGAAAATGAGATGAAAAGCGGTTTAGATTTACAGATAGATTTGGTCCTCTCTAGATAAAATCTCAATTGTCTACGTATGTATAAGGAGTGAAGGCAATACTCTTATCTACTGGCAACATTTGGAAAAAGACTGGTAGGTCAATGGAGAATTCAGAAACAACTTTGGGAAGAAAGGATGGATTCATCCAAAGCGATAATCTGTCTTTATGAAAGACCAGATGGGGCCTCTTGATGCAAAATGCTCAGACTCTTCTGGCAGAGATAATAGCTACCAAGAATAAGGATTTCTAAGACAAACTTCAGGTCACTTCACAGCAGGTTCGAAACATTTTTGGGTCAAAGACTGAAGGACTAGAGTGAGGTTCCATCGGCTGACTGACAGAAGGCCTGATAGGAGAGATCCTCTTTAGGAAAGCCTTGCAAAGGCGAAAAGAGATGAGGGGTGCCCATCTATACCATTGTGGAAATTGCCTATAGATGCACTCGTACCATAGAGACAGAAGCTCCATTATCAAAAGAGTTAGCCAAGTATTGAAGCACTGCAGTAAATTGAGCTGAATACAGATCTAGCATGTTACCCTTGGACCAGATAGAGAACCTTTCCCATTTATCCTGATATAGCCTTCTGGTGGATGGTTTGTTAGAGTGCAGAATGAGGTCTTGAACAGGCGAAGCGAGATTAGCTTGCCTAGTGGAAGTGGAGAAACCAAGCAGTAAGCTTAAGACTGGACAGGTTTGGGTGACTACCCTTGGGGATGAGCAATCTGATCTGGTAGAGGGTCCAGAATCCATGGCGGGTATACTACGTGAGGTCAAAGAAAGGGGAATGATTGATGGGGTAAGTGCCTACAACCTAAAGGAAGGGGAGGGGATGTGCATCTCATGGGTCCACTAGCAATGATTCCCAATGGAAAAATACCTGAAGAAAAGTGTCAGATTCCTAACAGGCAAGGCTGTTGTGGTTACGTCACCCACAAAGTTGAGGGAAATCCTACAGTGCATCCCTCTACTTGGCCACCTGCTAGATTCCAGAAGCACTCAATGGGAATAACCGGACATACAGTGTAATCATAATGGCTGCCCAGATGATGTCCATGCTCCACCTGTGATGTAAGGAGGGAGAGGGTTGAGCCCTACACTTTAATATCACAATTGATTTTAATGTTAAACAAAGGTAAGACTGTAAATAATACTGAGTATAAAAGCAATGTTGCTTACAATTATTTTAAAACACAAAGGTGGAATACTTACATCATCTTCATATCTTAAATGAATGTGTTTTATTGAGATTTGCAAATTCTTTATAACCTGGGTTGCCAACTTTTCCAGAAATGTATCCTTCTTTTCTTCTTTTGGTTTGTCTGAAATTTAAATTAAATTTTAAGTCCATGGGCTAAGACTACAAAACTTAACTGCAGAGCAAGCATACAGAAAGTTAAACATACTTATGGATTTTGTAGCATTATTACTTTTTAAAGTGTGCTATATATTAACAGGCAATAAGAGAGGTGCCACAGCACTTATCTATTGCTGATATTCAGAGAGAACTGTATTCAATCGCATACAATGCAGCTCACCAATGCTTGTTTCTTCAGTGGCTTTAAATTGGATAAATAATCTGGAGCTACCAAGACTATTGTAAGAGGTTAGAAAGGGGATAAGGAAAAGCAAAAGGAAAAATAACTTGCTGGGGTTGGGGGCAGCAGACTAGGTAAATGTGAGCTAAAGGGAATCAAACACTGGTACCATAATTCTACTACTGTTGATCTACAACTCCTCCTCCTCCTCCACCATGGCTGGGTGGCTGTTCCACCTGTAAAGAAATGCTTTGGATTAACCTTTTTCCTTCTCCTATGTGATGTCATATCACTGCTTCTCATTACTACTTGCCTAATTATCTGAAAAAGGTTAACCTTCACACCAACCCAAGCTTACAAATAGCTCAAAAAGTTAAAGAACTGCTTCAGTCTGCACTCTTGCCTACCATAGTGAACAGAACTTCTGAAGGACTTTAGAGAGGCACAATACTCCAAAGTATACAGCACTGAGGAGTACATAAACTGCTCCACTGACACTCGTCCCTTCTGCTAATGCACAGTCCCCCAAGAACATTCCCTTTTGTATGCACTCAACAGGGACCCCCTGTACTACAGTCCCACATCTTGTTTTGTAGCACATGCACTTTCTTCAACAATAATCTGCTATATTTTCTCAGTTCTCCTTCCAATTAAACACTTTACTGCATTTCTACAAACCCCTCTTACATTGTCTTTCCTGTAGTAAACTTTCACCATCAACTAAAGACAGGTGCATTATATGCATCACTTTGTTCTTCTGTTGACATCTGGTCTACTGGTGGACCCTGACTGGTCATCTGTCCAGTTCCCTGTGCTTCCCTCTGTGCTCAGTGCACATCCCAGTGGAAAACTCCTCTTTTAGCCAGCTCAGCAGTCTGCTGATAAGAGATGCAGTCAGATACCATGCCTGGATACCCCCCATCCAAAAAACAGATTTTCAATTATCTGATGCATTACAGCACATGCAAACTGGTCAGTAGGAGATGATAACCTCTTAATTTCCCTTTAAATATCTAACATTTTATAACCTTCATGCCCCCAATATCCTCTCTTTTCCTGTTCCATGCTCTCCTGAATACCTTGTGCAGATTCCCTCTCTGGCAACCATTCTAAGAAACGATTCCATAGATCCATCTTTCTCTCTGTGAAGAAATACATTTCCAGATCCAAGGAACTGTTAAGCCCTCAAAATGTGCTGGCTCTGCCCCTATTCTATTCAGGATAACCTCTTAACATCTCCCAGACATGCTTCCCTTCCAATCTCGGAGAATAACTTTAGCTTCTCAAGTTTGTCATATCCTTCCTCCTCCATCTTATGCATACTTTGGTGGCATTTTTCTAGGTTCTTAGCACCAGCCTGATGATCCTTCACTTGCAAAGAATCGAGAAATTCACTCAATACTACAGCTGTAGTCTGACCATTGCTGTGTACAGCGCAAATGTTAATTTGTCCCTGGAGTCTATCCCTTTGAGGGTGCATACCCGGCACTGTTTGCTGCAGACACTGCCCTATCATTCAGTGCTCCTTGTAGCACAATCCACATGAGATCCATGCACCTGTTGCACTGCTATTCTTCTAAGTCTTCAGACCTCTGAGTGCTGTTACTGTCCATGATTTTACTATTGTAGGTTGATGCATTTTGCCATTTAATCCATACTTGGGTTATTCCTCCACCTAGCTCTCCTGCACAGCACCGTGCCCCCTTTCACCCTCCATTTTCTCCCTTTCTTTTTACTTGCAATTTATAGGTACCTTTTCATATCCTGCTTTTTCATCCTTTTCCATATTCTTGTCTGTTTTTCCTTTCGCCCCTTCCATCAATCACACTGCATTTATTTAGTTGACTTACTCTTCTAAATTTTCCTTCTACCTATAGTTAACGGTTTCCCACTTACCCCCACCCTCTAACTGTATTTTATTTAACTTACTCATTTTCCCCACTTACAAAACCCTGTCCTCTATAATACTATACTCCAATCTGTAATAAATAAAAATCCGTACAATATATTGGCAATAACATTTTTTCCTTTACTTAAGTATCAAAAGCTTTCAAAAAACAGCACTTCCTTAGCTTGTTTTTGCAGGCAACATCTTCATTTTCTGACTGGTTCAGCCTGCTCCATTCACGTCACTTCCCTCCCCTACTCTATCCCCAAATCTCTCCCACCCCCACTTATACTATCTAATATCCAACACTGCCCTATCACCCGCTTTTCTTCCTACCTCATCCAATCAACCACTAGACAACTAGTCCTTCCCTCTCCCCTTCCTCCCTTTTACAACTACAACCTTATCAAGGCAATAATACACACACACTATATACACTCTCCTACTACTCCTATTGTACTTCACACTAACCTTACAATCTCCTCTATCATCTCCTTTATCATCCATTGTACGCACCCTACTACCTTTCTATTATCCCCTCTGTTTTTTTGTCCTCCACTCTACCTGCCTAATCTGTTCCCTAAATATGTATTATATACATCTCTATTCCCTCCCTTTTTTATTTATTTAAATTTGTTGACCGGGAGTGTCCGACTGGACGTGGTTCCATTTTCAGCGGAGGCCCGGGGAGAAAAGCTCCACAGTAAAATAAACAGACAGTAGTTACATTGGATTACATAGTGATTAACAATTTAACAGAAATATTTTTCCTCCCTACTAACTTGCTATAATGTTAATATTCCACCTTTCAGCTCACCTCCCACTTAATGCAGATAACTAACACGCAGTCACACCTCTACCTCACTTTAACCTCCCCAGCTTTCTCATATAAAAACACAAACTCCTCAATACCCACCACCATCTTCATGAGGATTGGCTCCAAACCCACAGGTTGAGGAAAGAATGAAAACTGACAATATCTTATCACTTCTTTCCTATATAGTTTTGCATAAAAGCATGAATACATTATGTTTACACTTATGCACTCATTTATCCTTTAATATATATGAAAATGCCATTTTTTGGGTGGAAAATGCATATTATACTGGAGAACAGTAGAGGACATCAGGTATTACATAAATGCACCAATGCTCAGGATACCAATATTGCCGAATACAACATGACCCACCTAAAACTCGCAACACGGACCAAGATTTTAATATCCTAAAAGGATAATCCAGAGATGAAAGGGTAATTTAAAGTTATAGCAAAGACTCATTTGTTTTACTTTGCAAAAGAATACTATGGCAACATGGCCTTACAGCACAAGGACCCAAGGTTTCATTCTGCTAGGATGTCTTATGTAGAGCATGTGTGTTTTCCATTTATCTGTACAAGATTCTGATAGGATTTCTTAATGTACTGTGTTGGCAGTAACAACACAGTGCCCATTCCATGTTTTAATATTTGGAATAAATGTATATTAATGAATATTAATTCATTCTGTCAACATCCCACTCGCAAACTTCTCAGTAGATCCATCCGTGAGTCTTGTGTACCTTCTGTTTGGAAAAAAGCATTTCTCCTCCCATTACACAAAGGTGGTAACGGACTTCTCCAACTTACGGCCCATTGCCATCCTTTTACCCATCTCAAAACTCCTCAAAAAATTTATCCAGTTAACTCCTTAACCACCTACTTGATAACATACCATCACAGCATGGTTTCAGACCAGGCCACAGCACCACTACTGCTCTTAGCTCCTTCTTGGACTCTCTAAACTGGGCTCGTGATGCCAAAAAACTTGCCTCCTCCCTATTTCTTGATCAGTCCAAAGCAACTGATAGTCTCCCCTCTTCTCTTTTGAAAACTATCCAAAATAGGTCTCTCTCCCTCCACCATGAACTGGTTTTCCAACTACTTCTCAGACAGACAAACCACTAAATGGCAAACTCCTTCTCTCAATTCCTTAATACCACTACAGGTGTTCCCCGAGGGTCTATCCTGGGCCCATTACGTTTTAACATTTTCATTAATTGCTTTCACTCTAGCCTCACCCAAGCCACAGTCATCCAATATGCAGATGACTCTACTATCATTTGTACTGCCAACTCCCCTAAAGAACTTCATAAACTTACACAATCAACCCTCAGCTCCACTGAAATACGGATGTCTAAACAACCATTTAGCAATAAACCCCAAAAACACCAAACTAGTACTATTCACCCCTAAGAAATCCAACACTATAAACCAAGACACTTTTTCTATTCACTCCCATGACAATTCTATTGAGGTTGTCACTCATACCAAACTCCTAGGTGTCACTAATGATTAACACCTAACCTTCGACATGTACATTCACAATAATGTTAAAGCACACCAGAAACTGGGTATTCTACATCTCCACAAAACTTACCTCAACTACTCATCAAAACGAACCCTCGCTACCTCCTTCCTTCTTCCCCTCTCTACTATATGGTACTCCTCTAAAATCCAAACTTTCTATTATAAAATTGCACGGTTTGTCACAAATGAACTCTCTCACCACTGCACCTCGCTTCGGCAACTGAACTGGCTAGAACTACCGCATCATCTCACTTATATACAACTAATTATTGCCCATAAAATACACTACCCAGCCACTTGCCCACCCCTTTCCAATCTTTACTATTTGTACCACCGCAATAGACCTCTCTGGTCTAAAAATCAAATGCTTCTACAGGTAGAGAAACCCAACCACTGGACATTGCCTCAACTCCTTTTCCACTGCTAAGCTATGGAACTCTCTCTCTCCCACCCCCACTTAGATCTACCAGCAATACTCATATCTTCAAAAAAACTGAGACAATACCTCTCCTCCCACTGTTTATGTCCTTGTGCTAACTCCTCTCAATCCAATACCTGATTTTTCATCTCACCCTGTTCTGCACACTACTCTGCTTTCTTTTTTCACCTCCTATACCATCTTCTATCTCTCAATAGTTAACCCATCTCTCAAATACTTCAATTTTTGCACAGTTTCTGCACCTCTTCCTGTACCAATCACTCTATACTGCTATTAGCTAGATTTGCTCTTATATTTTCCCTCTTCTTTGCTTACCTAAATTCCTAGGTAGTTTAATCAGTTATTGTTATATGTGTTTTTAGTCTATCATACTTTATGGGCGGCCACGGTGGTGCAGTGGTTAGCATTGCCGCCTCACAGTAAGAGGTTCTCCGATTCGATCCTCGGCTGGGGTACCTTCTATGCGGAGTCTGCATGTCCTCCCTGTGGTCGTGTGGGTTTCCTCTGGGTGCTCTGGTTTCCTCCCACATCCCAAAGACATGCTGCAAGTGGATTGGACACTCTAAATTGGCCCTAGGTGTGAGTGTGTGCATGTGTGCCCCTTCTGTGAAAGGTTGGGCGCCGGGCTGGCAACTTGACACTGTAAAACTCCATTGCCAATCATGAGCGGACAAGGTGATCCACTGTGGCGACCCCTGACCGGGAAAAGACGAAAGAAGAAGAAGTTCATCATACTTTATATATCACATTGTTACCAGAACCATACCTGAAATTCTTCAGTTCAATCCGACTTAACTATTTGATATTTAGTATTTTCATCTCATTTTATGCATTGTACTGTTACTTACGATGTATAAAACTGTACCTATGCATCTCTGTTTAACTTTCTACTGCTACTTGTGCTTTATCAATCTGTATGTATGTACCATTCAGGAGATTTTCTTCCCGGGCCTCAACTGAAAATGGGCACTGATACGGCCCAGTGGACTTTCCCAGTAAACAAATGCAATAAATAAATAAGTTAACGGTACTAATATTTTAAAAGTGCTGACACTGTGTGCGCACACCTTTTAATTATGATTAAGTTATATCATTTATCCTTCATTTCTGTGTATTTGATAAATCATGATGCAGGCACTGTTCTTTGAGAAAAAGATAAACAGATAAATAAGTACAATTATTAAATAAGAACATTAGCACATCCCAGTATATTTCAGTAGTGTAATTTATTGAGCATTAGAGAAAGGGCAACCTGTACACAATCACTGACTGGAAAACAAACATTCTTCAAGCAGGGTGTTAATGTACAGGTAATGCCCCCTGAAAAACCAGGCAGACGCTTCATGGCAGCATATTAAGCTGCCATGGAGCTTGGACTGTAACGGAGATTACGTCTGCCATTATTTTACACCTCACTAAGCAGTGCTTTTGCAGTTTAGTAAAAAAAAAAAAAAAAAAAGAACATTTTGTGCATGTTTGTATGTGTGTGCATTAAAGTGAGTGAGTGCTCAAGTAATTATTTTAGTCGCTAAGCAGTGCTTTTGCTGTTTAGTGAATGCAAAATTGAAACAAACTAGAAAAGTGTGTGTGCGCGCAATCTAGGAGTGTTTATGTTTTGTGTGCATGTGAGTGTATGGGTGCTTGTGTGCATAACGTTAGAAGTGTGTGTAAGCATGGGTGTCGGACAGATCAATTGAGCAGTGGATGTATCTCACCTCAGCTTCTTAGCGGTCAAGAAATCCAGATGAAGCCTAAAATATTTGGGGAACAAAGGCTTACAAACAGGGACAGATTTTACATATTGCTCTTATAAAATTAGAAAATTGTTGTAACAACTTGTTTTATGTTAATACACATTCTCTGATCGATATGAAGTCCATACCTTTCACCTGTACCCAATTGTCAGGGAACACCAGCGATTTTAACTCGATTTTAGCTTTAGATTTTAGCTCTGGCTCCCTTAATCCCGTCTAAAACTGGGGCTTTTGGCTAAAGATGTTGACGTACTCTTAATGACAAATAGAGTGACATTTTACATCAGAAAATGTGTATTAATTTGCATTTTTGTTCTGTCACTGCCTCAGATTAATAGCACTAATACAAAAGTACCCCTGATTACTTCCGTACATTGACTTTGTTGAGATTTGTCCCTGATTAGTTGTGAGCTATGATAAATTGTTAAACTCAAATGGAACTCATTGATTTACTTCAACTCCTAATTTTGCCAACATATACTACAGCAAGTTTGAAAAAGTAGGTGGAATAACTATTTTATGACATTAAAAAAATACATGCAGTAATTTAAAAAACGAAATTATTCAGCAGCAATGGCACGATGAAACCTGAAACATGAAGGTGAAACTAATTCTGTCTCCTATATTCCATGTACTTATCTGAACTCAACCCCCCCCCCCCCCAAGATGCACAGCAGCAAGCAACTGCCAGCCTCCTTTGGCAAACAGCATACCCACACCATGTCAAATGACAGCCACGTGAAATAAATATTAACAGTAATTACCACTGATGCAATGCATCTACGGGGGAGCTGACACCTTCATTAACTCTATGCCATTATAACAGATCTTCCCAAAAAATCCAACTTATCAAAAGTACATTATGTACTCTGACATATTCAACAAATAAAAAAGTGTAGTAAAAACAATTGTAAAAGGTGGAAAAATGTCTTCTACTTAATAAAATACCTGCCCAAAGTGTGGTAAAAACTAGCACTCTGAGCATGAAGCATGGAATAAAAAGCATTACCCTTCCTAAGTTATAAAATCATGTAACTTAAATTAAGCTTAGTATTTAATTCCTATTTATGTATTTTCCAACAATTATACCTACCCAAAAGATGGCATATTTAATTCATCACACTTCTCACAAACATAAAATACACAACTTGTAATGTCCAGCAATTGTTATATAAGCATGTCCAGTAGTAACTGACATCCCTCCAGGCCAGTAATCAAGGTTCCTCAATCTTCACTACTGATACCGGTGATGGACATTCACTTCAAACAAAAATGGATACACAGTAAGTTCATGTGCAGCTCTCAACACAAAGCAAAACTTCCCTTAAGAGCAGACAGGGATCTTTACCCAGTCCTGGGGCTAGACTTCCTCCTCCAAACCACAAATAAGACTACCTTTCTCTCTGCAGAAACCAGGGCTGTGTGTGTCTGTTACAAATAGCCGACACACACAGATAGGATTTTCTCTCTCACACCTGGAAAAGGCTGGCATAGATTTACCAGCTATGCCCCCTCTTCCCAGACTAAGGTAGATTCACTGCCACCAGCCAGCTACTTTAAGGCTCTTAAAAGGATATCCAATTACTCTAAGTAAAATTAATACTTGTACAAATGGTAGTATTAGCAAAGCGACAACACTTTCAGGTGCATGAAGCCCACATTGACATCTAATAAATGCAGTTACTCCCCAAGGTTAAGCTATTTTCTAAATGACCTGCCACAACGAAAGGTTTACATATATTTAATAAATAAAATACAAAACATTACTTAATATTTACAATAAACACCAGAATTTCAATTCACAAGATAAACACAACTAGGAAGATTCAGACAGAAACAATATTTAACTAATATCACCATTTTCCTAACTGACTGAAGAAATATAATTCCCTGGTTACTAATTAAAGCAAGGTAAGATTAAGTGGACAAATGCCTTTTTTGTCAGGTTCCCAAAAACAGAGTGCTGAGAGTCGCCATCACATCACTCACTAATATCTAAAATAAAGTACTCGCTATAGAATGACATCACATCTGGTTACCTGATTCTGTGGTTCCCACACTAACCTCCTGACTAGAAGCTGAACCAGAATCTAGCACATATGTCACAATATACACTTAAAGCTTTGCTAAGGCATCTGGAGACTGTAAAACAATTCCAATACTTTCATCCTTCTTGTGGGAGGCTAAGCAGACCTTCTCTGGCACTACAGGGTTGCAATTAGTTAACAAAGGACAGTAAAAGCAAGATCCCACATCAGACATCGAGTCTGTGGTTGCATTCAGGCCTGTGAGGTAAAATCTTTATGGCCTAAACCAAGTTATTTAATTTCAAACTTTTTCTTAAGGTAAGCTGGGCTGAGCTTGACCCCTTCCTTTCCAGCATCCTCTGTCAACATATATACATTTCCTCAATTACAACACTATAGTCCTATTTAAATGTATATTTCTTCTCTGTCCAGCAGGACCCACTGTTGATACTTTTTTAACACAAGCAGCTTTACAAATACATTTTTAACACAAGCATCTGTACAAATCAGTGTGATATACAAATGACAAAATGATTTATATAACTCCAGCTAGCTATACTGGCGTGTTACGCATGCACTGCCCTACCCTCTCTATGGCACAGTTGGCAATACCTCACATTATCAGTCACCTTCTACTAAGTTGATTAATTTTCTTAATGATCTCAGACAGCCGAATATACCTTTCGATAGCATATGCCTCATCAGGAACTGGTCAGAGATGTAATCCTTTCAAAAAAACCCACCAAGCCTAAATTAAAATTATAACTTGTCAGAATAGCCAAATAATGCACTATCACCTTCTACTGTGAGCGTGGGTTCTTAACCCAAAGTCCATAAACAATGCGAGACATACCTCAAGTTATAACAAAAGCATACCCAGACACACACCCCAAACAAAAAAATTTATTAAAATAAATAAAATAACCTTGTTTCACAAAAGGATGCATTCAGACAAGGCCTAAAATCAGTACTTTCAGAGAGTACATTACACTTTGGTTAACAAATTTGAATAAATAAATGCACTGTTGAATGAATACATTTCAAACTGCTTCCACTTTATTTTTCTCATTATGTTACAAAACAATGTCCTTAGGGCCTCCTCAACATGAATATGGCAACTTTCACCTCATCTGGCATCTATTGTTTTAACTCCCCGCTCCAAGACTAAAAACCATCAATACACAGCCAGATACTGAGTAAAACAAGATTAGAATAATCCACTTATCACATACTGTGCCAATGGATTGAATATAATACAAAGCTATTTATATATTATGACTACATGCTACAGAATAAACTTGAACAAATTATGGATGTTGTGTGGAAATGCAGCGGCCTTAGATCAGCTCATGCCCTAGGCAAAAGGGCTCCACGGTGACCCCCACACCACCCAGGTGCCCCCATCCTGGTCTACCTACACCAAATAAATACTGGAAAAGCGCCCCTGCTACAGCGGCACCCTAGGCGGCCGCCTAGTTGGCCTATGCCCAAGGCCAGCTATGGAAAACTGAAATCTGAAAAAAGCTAGCAAATCTGAAACGCCGTTGATTTTAACTTGCAGATTTGGGCATTGTTGCACAACAGTACCTCCATGGTTGGTCTGTGCAGAAGTGGGTGTCCCTTGCCTGACTGACATGCCAAATGGCTGTGATGCTGTATGCAAATAATGCATAACTGACTGTCATGCAAATTTGACAGTGACATCATGCATATATTGGTTGTTTTACTCATCACCCATGTAAATTTGAGAGTATTCAATAAATTAAATGTTGCAGGTAGTCAAAGTTAGGTGCAAGGGATCCTATCAGATGATCAAAGTATCAAAACTCAAAATTCATATGGTCGGAACCATATGATCAAAGTTTTGAAACTTTGAAAATTTTGAATGGAGATCGCAGCACAGAATGGAAAATTTACCCTTTTCATCAATGTAGTACAGGTTTGCAGTCGGTACATTTAATTTGCAGGGGGTGTGGGAATTATAGTGTTGTTTCTTTAGCATTAGGTTACTGTAGTGCCCCACTCATGCTAACAAGCTCACTACCCAATTAACATTCATGTGGCGGTGAAGACAAACATGAACATTCATTTATTATTCGAACATGTTATGGGGTGTTTGATTGTGGCAGGGGTTTTGGTGGAACTTGCTACTGGGCACCCAGGGAAATACTGTAGTACGTCATCACCGTAAACTGTCCAGCTGAAATGGGTTTGTTTTCCAAACGTGTAAGAGAAAACATTTTTCCATACCTCCTTTTAATCAGCTGCATGTCATCTTGCTTCTCCCCTTCACAATTGGGATACTTCTTGCATTATTACCTAAGGGTGTGGTATACAGTCCCTGTATCACAGCCTTTTCTGAATCTAGGAAAATCTTCAAAATTCAAGCCATGAAAAGAGGAAAAAAATAGTGTAAGGTGTGCCTAAGCTTCACAAATCTCAGACATCATATGCACAGGATTTTTCTTTCCAAGATTACTTATGCCACACAACTTCATTGCTGAATATTTCTTTACAAAATCAAGAGTTAGTGTAGTGCATTATTGACTTGATAAATCAATGCTGATATTGTCTTTGCACATGTGACTGTATAGAGTGTGCCACAAAACCTGCATTTGATGGGATGGTAGATTGTTCATCCTCTGTTGTAGAAAAAGTGCTAACCAGAAAGTGTTGGCTTTCTATTTACAACACTATTTGTTTAAACTCTAAAACATTGTTAAAGTGAAAAATATAATTGTGGTGATATAAAACATTGCTTTTAAGCTGTCATCAGCCTACATATATACCACGCTGCATAGTGGGAGCTTTAGTTCATAATAAGTAGCTAAAACAAAATGCACTCACCATGCAAGCACATCTGACGATGAGACAATGACCACAGTAAAAACAATTACAAAACCACACACTTAGTTTTGTCTCGCACTTAGCATGTTCATTCTTTTAACAGCTGAACATATTCAGAATACACTAAAGAAGCTCTGGTATTACAAGAACAAAAGCACTTAGGATGATATGCTTGTTGCTCTCTGTGAATACAAAAGAGGGAGGGGTATGCAAGACCCGAGAAGAGGTCAATTCGTAGCTGTGGGTTTATACCCTGCTTTTATGACAGATAGAATACTAGATCACTACTGTGTTGAATGACAAGATGAATAGAGCAAGAGTCATAGTAGGAATAAAACAAGAGTCATAGTATGAATGTTTTGCTAGAACTTTTATTCAGTAGGTTGTTTTATAGAGAAAGTATACTTTTCTGCCTACTAGCTTATATTACTTGCGAATTTATTTGCTCACTCTTATTAAGCAGTTCATTTTCATGCAGTAAATAAAATTTCATCTGCAATTACTTGCCTGCCGTTGCCCTTCCTAACAATATAACTTAACACTGAAATTAAAAAGCATAGCAAAATGATAATTTTGGAATCTAATGAACTAAGCATTTACAATTTTGACTTTTTTCTTTTTATTTTCCCAGTAAACTGCATAAGATTAGAGTCAGTTAATAATGCCGGACACAAGAATGTTCAGAAAATTTATGTTGCTGACCTGTTTTTCTTTTCTTTTTTGGGGTAGGGGTGGGGCATAGTAAATGTAGATGCTTTAAAAGCATGAACAGGGCATACAAGATGGCCCACTTTTACTCCCTTAATTTTGGGAAAAAAAACACTGAGGTGGGCATACTGCTCAATGTCTCTGCAAGAATTATGGACAAAGCTAACAATAATAGGGCAACAAAGGCCCCATATCATGGTCAGTTTATAAGTATTACTCTAATTCAATTAAATGTTAATAGAACATGTTTTGACTAATGCAAATTAAGAAACTGCAATGACTGCCACTATTAACTCACTAACATTTGATGATTTGCTAGAAAATTAAACGTGCTGCAATGGCAGGGCAAACCTGTGTGATGTTCTAGAACAGTACCTCCTGGGTGTGCAGTAGTAAGTCCCGCCTAAACCCTGCCCACATGTTTGAATAACTAATATTCATGCTGATATCTTCACCAGACGCATGAACATTCATCAGGTATTTAGCACATTAGCATGAGGGGGCACTACAATTAACTATTGCTAAAGAAACAGCACCCCCTGCAAATTAAATATACCAACTCAGAAATCGTACTACATTGAGGAAAAGGGTAACCTTCCCATGCCATGCTGTACCGTGATCTCCATTCAAAAGTATCAAAACTTCAATCGTATGGTCCTGACCATAAGAATGAAAGTTTCGATCATAAAGGGATCCATTACAACCTGCACTGAAAACCTGCAGTATTTAATTAATTGAACACTCACAAATTTACATGGGTGATGGACAGATATGTAAAAAAAAGTATGCATGATGTCACTGTCAAATTTGCAGGTCAGACCATCATGCATCATTTGCATATGACATCACAATCATTTGGCACATCAATCACACAAGGCATGCAGACTGCTGCACAGACCGACTGGGGTGGTACTGCCCAACAACGATGCCTAGTTTTCTACAATTTCACCAGGTTTGTCTTGGTTATGCTTTTCACTGAACAGGCTATTTAACCACATTAACTATAGAGCAAAACTACTGCGGTGGTGGTGCTTTATCTTGGTTATGCTTTTCACCGCACAGGCTATTTAACCGCATTAACTATAGATCAAAACTACTGCAGTGGTGGTGCTGCGGTAGTGTTGTCGTCTCACAGTAAGATGCTGTGTTGTTCGATTCTCAGCTAGAGAATCTTCTGTGTGGAGACATGCGTGAATAGGCATACCTTCGTTGAAGGTTGTGCCTCAGGGCCGGCAACTCAGCACGTAAAAAATCAACTGCCAGTCATGAGCGGACCAGAGTTCTGCTGTGGCGACCCCTAACCGGGAAAAGCCGTAAGACACAACAATTAGATTAAAACTATGCCTCACTTTGCAGAGCTTTCCTACTTTTGCATATTTTCAACCTGCCCCTCGCAAAACATTCAATTTCCCGGTAAATCAATATTTCAGTTAATGCCACACAAACGTTTGCACTTTGTTCAGAAAATACACAGCAATGTAAAGCCTTGCTGCTCAATTAGCTTTTCCAGACATTTACAGTAATACTAAAGCTTGCAACAATTCCTTTCTATACTCCTAATGTGCGTTTACTGTACTAGCCGCTTATGAATGTAACCAAATAACTCAAAATGTCCTTTCAACTGTATTGCTTACTGTAACACACTGTGCTCATAGTATATTTACTTTTTGCTCCTTTGAAACTGCACCTTAACTTCTTGACTCTGTACTGTACTTTAACACATGTATTGTACTTACTGTACTAATGTGTGGAGCTTTTCTCCCTGGGCCTCTGCTGAAAATGGGATCCATGCCCAATTGGACTTTCCCAGTAAAAAAATTGAAATAATGTGTGCATGTACATGTGTCTGTGTATACACACATACATATATATATATATATATATATATGTATATATGTATGTATGTATATATATGTATATGTATGTATATATATGTATATGTATGTATATGTATATATATATATATGTATATATATATATATGTATGTATATATATATATATATATATATATATATATATATATATATATATATATATATATATATGTATATATATATATATATATATATATATATATATGTATATATATATGTATGTATATATATATATATATATATATATATATATATATATATATATATATATATGTATGTATGTATGTATATATATGTATATATGTATGTATGTATGTATATGTATGTATATATGTATGTATATATATGTGTGTGTATATATATATATATATATATATATATATATATATATATATATATATATATACATACATATACACACATACATACACACAACCCCCCCACATACATGCACTAGTGCATGTCTACTTACATGAATATCTATTGCATATTTCTCTCTAAATGTATTCATGCTGTACTGCATCCAATACCTGCTACACATACATTTTATACATGTGCATGTGTGTATACATGCATACAATTACACACAACAGCCACTGTTTGTTTTTTTTTTTTGTTTTGTTTTGTTTTTTTAATATATAGCAGCTGATGTGTTCCTGACATCTGAAGGACTAAAGTACAATTGTGTACACTTACCATAAATGTAGATATTAGAGTGTATTTACTGTTAGTGTCATCACACACTTGAGTTATCTGCCTGCAGGTAACCCTCAGTCAGCCCAAATACCAGACACTTAGTATTTCTGCGTCAGTTGCTACCACTCCAGGTCTGACGTCAGGGGTATATAAAAACAGGTAGCCAATGCCATTACATCAGTTTTTCTTGCCCCAAATATCAGGAGCACCCCCCTCCCCAGTAGGGAGCTAGGTTATGGTGGAAAAATCTCCACCAGTAAAAAGTAAATACCAATACCCCTGCAAGGGGGTGAGTAGTATACACACAGAGGAGGAAGAGTGAGAAGGCGGCTGGAGGGAAGGAAACCAACACTGCAACAGTGAATACACTCGAACATCTACATTTATGTTAAGTGTACACAACTGTACTATGTTCTTTGTGTTTCACTGTTGCAGTCATCACACTTGGGTTGATTCCCAAAGCTGTAGAAAGGGTGGAGGCAGTCGAGAAGTGTTTGGGCTGGCTAGTATGCCCTACATGACTGCAGTTGCAAAACCCACCCTAGATATGGAAAATATATATGGTAATGCTTGGTGAATGTGTGTACAGAGCTCCAGGGAGCAGCCTCCAGAATGTCCCTGGTAGGGAATCCCCTGAGGAATGCTGTAAAGGTAGATGTTGCCCTAGTGGAATGTGCTGTGACCCCCTGAGGGGTTGGTTTCCCATGGTGTTTGTAGCAGAAATGGTTACAGTGTGTTATCTATTTGGAAATTATTTAACAATGGTTTTGGCCTCTGCCCCTGGTGCAAAATTGATTAGTAACTGGTCAGATGTCCTGAAGAGCTTAAGTCCTATCCAGGTAGAATCTGAGCTGTCTATGCACATCCAAGGAGTGCAAGATCCTTTCCCCTTTATTTTGAGAATTAGGGAAGAAGGTTGGCAAATGGATAGATTGGTTGAGAGCCACAATGGACACCACGTTGGGCATAAAGAAAGGATTAGTCCTGAGAGAGACGCCGTAAGCATGAGAAATAATGAAGGGTTCCACGGCCATAAGTGATTGTAGCTCAGATACTCTTCTAACTGAAGTGATGGCCAGGAGCAATGCTGTTTTCCATGAGAGGAATTTTAAGTCTGATGATGCTGCAGGCTCAAAGGGGGCAGTGTGACCTTTCCAGTACAAAGTTAAGGTCCCAAGCAGCGGTGGGTGCTTCTCTTGGTGGCCTTAAGTTGTTTGCCCCTCTCAGGAACTGTTTGATAAGAGGGTGAGAGAACAGGGGCGGCTCAGTTGTAATGAGCAGAGTTGGCAGAGGCATGGATCTTAACGGAGGAAAAGGATAGGCCTCTGTGGAGTAGATCTGCTAAGTAATCCAAGATTAGAGGTAGGGAGGGCAGAGTTCTGTCCTCTCCTTTAGATTGAATCCAGGAGCAAAACTTTTTCCACTTATCAACATAGGATTTCCTTGCACTGGGTCATCTGGCTTCAGGAATGACGTCCAGTACCTGCTAATGTAGGCTGGTCACCGGGGGGGGGGGGGGGGGGGAGAATTCAAGGAATTTATTTATATTTTATTTATTTTATTTTACATTTGTTTACTGGGCTAGTCTAACTGGATACATATCCATTTTCAGTAGAGGCCCGGGGAGAAAAGCTCCTAGGTAATACAATGAATTTAACACAATTCCATCTATGGATATACAAGACAAATACATCTATTTACAGTGCCAATTACAGGCTATAGTAAAAAAAAAAAAAAAAAAAAAAAAAAAAAAACAGTTGAATGCAGGCATAACAAAGGATGCAGTTAAAACCCAAAGTTTACAGTATAGAATACAGTCATAGCAAAAGAAAGTAATATAGATTAGGAGTTCTAGAGATAGTAAGTAGAACTAGTTTTATGAGAAAGAAGTTTCTTTAAAAGAGTAGATGGGATGGGAAGATCAGAGTATTTAGTGACTCTTGAGCTAGTCCGGTTTAGAGCATGGGCATAGCCAGTGAGTTTTGAGATGCACTTTCAGATTGTTTTTGAAACAGGAAAGTGAGGGAAGTGTTGAGAGTTTGTTTGGTAAGAGATTCCACGCTTTTCCAACTATATTAGAAAAAAGTGAGTCACCAGCCTGGTTGTTTGTTTTAGTAGTATGTGCTAGGAGTTTGAGAAGACCTTAAGGAATCTAGGATTTTATAGGGAGTGATTAGTGTGGAAAGAATAGGTGTTTTGGAAGGTGTGTAAAGGGTTTTGTGAGCTATAGTTAGTTGATGGTCTTTAATTAGATTTTGTAGTTCAAGCCATCCTAGCTGTTTTAGATTAAGGCAGTGATGGGTTCTAAATGGGTTACCTGTTGCAAATCTGGCGATGTTATTGTAGGACATTTCCAGTTTGCTGAGATTATTTTTAGATAGTTTAGTAAAAATAGCCGAGGCATATAGAAGAGGACAGATTAGATGAGTGTGTGCTATTGTGGTTCGAGCTGAAGGTAGGAGAAATGATTTTATCCTATATAGAGAGCCTAACTTTTTGTTGACAGTTTTTACAGTATTGTTTATATGGGTATCAAAGTTTAGATTATTGTCAATGGTGACTCCTAATAGTTTGGTGGTAGGTTCAGGTGATATAATATTTTTATTGCTAGAGTTAACTAAGAAATCCAATGGGGGGGATTTTCTAGTAGGAGAGAAAAGGAGGAGTTTAGTCTTTTGGGGGTTTAAGAGAAGGCATCTATGTGTGAACCATTGCTCAACTATGTTAAAGACTTGTTGGGTGAGGTAGAAAAGTTCAGAAGAGGAGGGCGCTGAGCATATCAGTGTGGAATCAACTGCATATTGTATGCATGTGGCTTGGGGGATGGCAAGGTCAAAGTCATTGATGAAAATGGAAAAAAGTAGAGGTCCAAGGATGGATCCTTGGGGGACACCAAGGTTGACTGGCAAGTGAGTAGAGAGATTTGTGCCATAGTACGGCCTGTTGTCTTTTGTCAAGGTAAGACTGGAACCAATTTATGAGGATGAATCAAGTGACAGGGATTTTAGTATTGTGAGGAGAATTTGGTGATTTACCATGTCAAAAGCCTTAGACAGGTCAATAAATAGGGCAGAAGAGAGTTTGTTTAGATTGCGGTGTTTGTTGATACTATCTGTGAAGGAAAGAAGGGCAGTAGCGGTGTTATGTGAAGGTCTAAAACCATGCTGACAGTTGGCTAATAAATTATTTTGTGTTAGATGGTGAAGTAGTCGTCTGTGAATGCATTTTTCCATGATCTTTGTGAGAGGAGGGCAATGGGACGATAGTCAGAGTTCAGTGGATTGCCCACCTTTGTGGAGCGGGATAATATGGGAAATTTTCCATAAAGTAGGGATATAGCTTTCGGTAACAGTTCTATTTATCAGGATAGATATTGGAAAGGCAATAGTTTTAGCGGCTAGTTGTAGGAATTCAGCAGGTAGTTGGTCTGCTGAGGGAGAGCATGGTTTCAATTTCTGAAGAAGGGTTAGTATATATGATGTTGGTATGGGTTAAAAGTGAAAAGAAGGGGGGGAATAAGCCAGGCTGCAAGATTTAGGGTTTGCAGTTGCAGATGCAAGATCTGTCCCCCCTGCTGAGTGAGCAGGGTGGGGCTCTGGGTAGGTGCCAGGGTGGTACCGGTGACAGGCTGCGCTGAAGTGGGTACCAGTGCTGGCCTGGCCAGTCCAGGGCAATCAGTATTGTCCTTGGTCTGTCCTGTCTTATCTTGAGTAATATTCTTGACAGAAGGGGCAGAGGGGGATGCATAGATTGAGAGGTTTATAGACTAGAAGGATAGGGCAACCACTTTCCAGGCCCTGCTGTGAGGTGTCCTGGTGCAGAATTTGCTGAGCGGGTGATTGCAGGGGAGGCAAACAGATCCAACTCTGGGGTCCCCCATTTCTGTATCAGAAGGCTGAAGGTGCTGGGCTCTCATTGCCACTCGTGTGGGTCTAGGAGATTTCTGGTTAAGTAGTCTGCCAGTGAGTTTTGTTTGCCTGGCAGGAATTGAGCTTGCAGATGGACCTGCATGTCCAAGGGTGTGTTCCACTGGGCTATGGCTATCCTGAGAGTGGGTAAGAGTGGGTTCCCCACTGCTTGTTGATGTACCACAAAGTACAGTTGTGTACCTACTATAAAATGTAGATGTTAGTGTATTTACTGTTGCAGTCATTACACTTGGGTTATTCTGCTGGCAGGCGACCCGCAGTCGGTCCGAGTTCCAAAGTCTTGGTCCGGCGTCTGTTGCTGTCACCTCTTCCCTGAAATCAGTGCGCCAGGGGTATAAAAATTGCAAAAGACGCCATTTTCTTCAGTTTTTCTTGCCCGAGATGTCAGATGCCCCCAGATATGAAGGCTGTAAAGATAAAAATATGCCAAACAACCATGCATATATTACTATAAACATTTCCTCCTCCTAAAAGAAAATACACCACATAGGTTGTATAAAGTTGAGAAGTACAGAATAGTCCCAGCAAAGAGGGGGATGGTGGGAGAGTAACCAGGACTGCAACAGTGAATACACTGGAACATCTACATTTATGGTAGGTACACAACTGTACTATGTTCATAGTGTTTCACTGTTGCAGTCATTACACTTGGGTGGAACCGCAAAGCTGAGGTAGGGAGGCTTAGTCTAGATTGGATTTGGCGAGGCTAACAAGCCCTGCAGAACTGCAGTGGCAAAGCCTGCTCTGGAGGAGTAGAGAGGTAGGTGGTAGTGCTTGGTAAAAGTGTGCACTGAGCTCCAGGTTGCAGCTTCTATGTCTTTGGTTGGTACCCCTCTGAGGAAAGCTGCTGAAGTGGCTGCTGCTCTGGTAGAATGAGACCTAATGCCCTTAGGCAGATTTGCCATGCTGTGCATAACAGAAGTGGATGCAGTGTCCTATCCATTTGGAGATGGTCTGCTTTGTAATAGGTTTTCCTTGTGATCCTGCAGCATATGCTACAAACAGTTGCTCAGTTTTTCTGAAAGCTTTTTTTTTGTCCAAGTAAAATTGTAGCTGCCTGTGTATATCCAAAGAATGCAGAAGTCTTTCCCCTTTATTCTGGGGATTTGGGTAGAAAGTAGGCAAATTAAAAGTTTGGTTTAAGGCCACATTGGAGACCACTTTTGGCAGGAATGTTGGGTTCGTCCTTAGAGAAACCCTGTCCTGGTGAAAAATGAGGAAAGGTTCCACAGCCATTAATGCCTGTAACTCAAACTGTTCTTGCTGAAGTTATTGCTAGGAGCATGACCTTGACAAGAATTTTAGATCAGCTGTGCTGGCTGGTTCAAAGGGAGGCAGTGTTAGTTTTTCTAAAACAAAATTGAGGTCCCAAGTAGGTACTGGTGCTCTCCTAGGGGGCTTTATATTCTTTGCCCCTCTGAAGCACTGTCGTAGTACAGGATGTGAAAAAAAAAAAAGAGGAGGATCCGTATTGTAATGAGCTGAAATGGCAGAGGCATGGATTTTAATAGATGAAAAAGATGAGCCTTTGTCCAACATCTCAGTCAGGTATTGCAAAATCTGAGGCATATTGGGGACCAGTGGGTCGAGCCCTTGTGCCTGGTTCCAAGCACAGAATCTCTTCCATTTTTCTGCATAAGATTTCCTAGTGCTGGGTCTCCTGGCTTCCAAAATTACATCCATAACAGCTTTAGAGAGAGGTGCAGTCTGAGTGGCTACATTATCTACCATGCTGCCAGGTTTAAGGTTCTGAGTTGACTGTGCAGAATCTGATTGTTTTGCTGTGTCAGATGAGGGATTTGAGGTAGAGGCCAAGGTGGGCCTTGGGACAAAATCTTTAGGATTCGGTACCAGTGCTGGCATGGCCAGTCTGGTGCAATCAGGATAATTTTTGGCCTCTCGTCTGATTTTTAGAAGCACCTTGCTAAGAAGATGCATCAGAGGGAAGGCATAGACTGTCAGGTTTTTTCCAGCTGAAAGATAGAGCATCCACTTTCCATGTTTGAGAGTGATAAGTCCTTGTGCAAAATGTCTGTAATTGGCAATTCTGAGGGGAGGCAAAAAGATCTATGTCTGGGCATCCCCACTCCCTTATGTTGAACACTTGTAGATTTAGCTTCCATTTGTGAGGATCCATGAGATTTCTGCTTAGTTCGTCTGCCAGTGTATTTTTTGTTCCTGGCAGGAACTGTGCTTTCAGATGTACCTGGTAGGTCAGTGCTGTGTTCCACCAAGTCATGGCTGGTCTGCATAGGGGGTAGGAATGTGTGCCCCCCCTTGCTTGTTTATGTACCATGTAACTGTGGTATTGTCAGTCTTTATTAATAATTGTCCTGGATGTATTAGGTCCTTGAAGGCTGTCAGGGCTTTCTGTACAGCTAGCATCTCTTTTTGATTGATGTGAAGATGCATTTGTTCCTAGGGCCACGTGCCCTGAATACATATTCCTGCCATATGTACTCCCCAGACATAATCCGATGCATCCGTTGTTATTGTCTGCCTGGCTGTAGGTAAGGTGAAAGGCTGTCCCTTGTTGTGGTGACAGGCCTGGGACCACCATCGAAAATCCTGCTGTAGGCAGGGAATCAAGGTTATGATAGTCTCTAGGCTGTGACAATGCTGAGTCCAAACACTTTATAGATACCATTGTAGTTTCCTCATATGCAGTTTGGCATATGGAATTAGTAGAATGCAAGATGCCATGAAACCCAGGGCCTGCAGAATTTTTCTTGCAGGGAGCTGGGTCTTTGTTGCCATCATTTGAAAGTAATGTCAGTTGCCTTTGTTTGTCTGGCGTAAGATAAGCCATCTGGGCAGTTGTATTTAAGCTTGCACCCAGGAATATCTCTTGAGAGGGCACTAGTTTTGATTTCTTTTACTGTGTACCCTAGGCAAATAAGCAATCTTTTTACAAACACCAGGTGCTTTAGAAGAATGTCCTTGCTCTCTGCTTGAATAAGGCAGTCGTCCAAGTAGGGATATATTTGAAATCCTTTTTGTCTGCAAAATGCAATTACTGGTGCCAGGCATTTTGTGAAGACCCTGGGCGCAGTAGATAAGCCAAAGGGCAGTGCAGAGAATTGATAATGCATTGAGCCTGCTATAAATCTGAGGTATCTTCTGCACGATTGTCTGATTGGGACGTGCAGGTATGCCTCCTTGAGATCCAAAGTAACTAGCCAAGCCTCTTTGCCCAGCATGGGCAGGAGTTGTTGTAGTGTTAACATTTTGAATTTTGGAACATCCAGTAAAGTATTTAGGATTGTCAGGTCCAGTATTGGTCTCCATGCTTTATCCTTTCTGGGTACTAGGAAAAGTCGTGAGTAAAATCCTTGGGCCCTGTTCTTCTTGTGGAACTTTTTGAATAGCTCCCATATCCATAAGAGCAGCAATCTGTTTTTGTGCCTCTGCCCATTGGTCTTGTGGCAGGTTTGGCATACCTTTTGGTTTTGGAAGCATGTGGAAGTGGAACCTGTACCCTTGAGAGACAACATTCAACACCCATTGGTCTTGGGTGATCACGTGCCAATTTTTTTGAGAAAAGTGCTAGCTTTCCCCCTAGGGGTGCTGCCAACTGGTAAGAGCTTGGCATTTGCAGAGGGAAGTCATTGTGACCATTTCCAATATGGTTGTTGTCTTCTCCTCCTTTGGGGGCTGAAGCACCCCATTGTTTAGGTCTGTAGGAGCCTTGGGGCTGAGATCTGCCTCTTGGGCGTCTGTATCTGCCTCGTTGTGGCCTGACACTGGAAAGAACCATTTTTTTAAAGGCCAGTTTCTGCTAAATCTAGGTGGTTGAACCTGTAATAAATCTTTCATAGTTTGCACTGACTTTGCTTTATCCTCCATTTTCTTTAACACCTCCTCTGCCTTAACACCAAACAAAGTATCAAGCTGTAGTGGAGCATCCAATAATTTTACTTTAACATGGTCAGGTAAACTTTGTTCTTTCAACCAAGCATGTCTTCGAATAACTGAGCCTGTAACTGTGGCTCTACAATAAGCCTCTAATGAATCAAAACCACATTGCAGAGTATGCTTTCCCACTTGTTCAACTGCATGCAATAAATCCAGCATTTCTTTACTGTCAGGACCTTCTATATTTGTAACCATTTTCTGCTTTAACAATGACATGAGATACCGTTGATATTTAAGCATGTGAAACTGACAGTTTAAAGCTCTTACAGCTAAAGTAGCAAAGTGTAAACTTTTTTCCCCCATCTGTCCAGAGCTCTGGAATCCCTATCTGAGGGGACAGGATTTTTGGCAGTGGAAGCTTTAACCCCTTTAGGACCCTGAGAAATAGTTTCTAGGTCTGCAGCGGGGTTTTTGAAAAGAAATTTATGTGCGTCAGGGACCCTGTAAGTACCTGTCTGGCTTTACTGGTGCAGGGGATAAAGAATCTGGAGACAGACTGGATTCAGAAAAAACATCTACAATATCAAGCACAGGGGGGATAGCCAGGGGCCTGTGCTGAGGCAATAAAAGGAAATCTGAGCCTTTTCTTGGATTCTAAATAATCCTGGCTCTCCCAATGGAAATGCTCCCTCATGGTGTGCAGGGTTTCCACAAAAGAATAATCCTCAGGCAGAGAGGCTGAAGGAATGGACTATTCAGCAACAGAGTCCTCATAGGGAGGGAGAGAATAGCCCTGATCAGAAGAAGAGTCAGAGGAAATGGAAACCTCATCAGAGGAATCATAATCTGTGTCTTACCTAGGCCTTTTGTCAGGAGGGGGATGGGAGCCCCTGATTAAACTAATAAGGTCTTCGGCCATTTTAAGCATCTGTTTCTTTGGCATGGATGACTGTTTTGGAGAATGCTACACTTGTTTCCTCGTCTTTATTGGTGTTTTTGACTTTGCCTTTGCTGCTGTAGTAACTTTAATTGTAAGCTGTGAAGGTTTGAAAACACCCTCAGAGGCCGGTGCCTGCTCAGCGGCTCCGGACCCATCTGAGGGTATATTTTCCGTAGGCCCAATCCCTTGAGTTTCCACAGGCCTCGGTGTCTCCACGTGGCTGTCTGTTACAGCCTGTGGCTCTGAGGTAGCGGGTGTCAGGGGCTGCGAAAGCACCTCACTGAGAACCAGCGACTGGCTTAGAAGAGGTTTCATCGGTTTTGGACCTCGGATGCCTTTTTGTTTGTCTTTGCGTTTTTTTATACATTCCGGCCGTCGGTTGTTCCAACAGCATTATGTAATTAAATCTTCATCCAAAATAATGTAAAGCAAAATCAAACCGACGTTTAATGGTGCGTTTATTGAATCTAGCACAAAACCAACAACTAGTAACGTCGTGGTCAGGGCCTAGGCAAGGAATGCAGTAAGAGTGAAAGTCCTTATCAGGTATTTGCTTCCCACAAGAAATAGAATTAACTTTTACTGACATCGGTCTGCAACAAGAAGAAGTTTCCCCAACGGGGTACTTAGCTTTATTGAAGACTTCGGTTCTGAAATTCAATTTTGAAAATCTCAGGAGTTGGCCGACTGGCACTTGCGAACTGCTTCTGCTTCGGGCACCGCGCGGCAAGAAAGACTTAAGAAAATGGCGTCAGTTGCAACTTTTATACCCCTGGCGCACTGACATCAGGGAAGAGTCAACAGCAACCAACGCCAGACCAAGACTTTGGAACTCGGGCCAACTGCGGGTCGCCTGCCAACAGGACAAACCAAGTGTAATGACTGCAACAGTGAAACACTATGAACATCTGTGGTGTTTGTTATTAGCAGGGGTCCTGATGAGATTAGGGATCTGAAAGCTGTTGGAGCATACTGCACAGCTAGCATCTCTTTTTGGTTTATGTGCAGATGAATTTCACTTGGGTCCCAATGGCCCTGAATGCACCTGTCGTCCAGGTGCGCCTCCCAGGCATGGTCTGATGCATCTGTGGTTAGGGACTGGGCGGCATGGAGTTGAGTAAAGGGTAGTTCCTTGTGGCTGCATGCTGCTGCCCACCAAAGAAATTCTGTCCTTAGACGAGGTATGAAAGGAATGACAGTTTCCAAGTTCTGAGAATGTTGGCACCAAAGACTTGAGTATTCTGAAATGTCCTCATATGCAGGTATGGAATATGGGATTAGTAGGATGCATGAGGGTTTTCCTTGCAGGTAGCTGGGTTCTGGTGGCCATTTAACTGGAATAGTCTGTCAGGCTTTTTTTTCTGGTGTAAGGAATGCCATCTGGGATGCTGTGTCCAAGCTTGCTCCCAGGAATACAATCTTGACTGGGTACTAGTTTTGATTTCTTTTCACTGAAGGTGAAACCCCAAGGAGGTTAGGTTTTTTTTTTACAAATGTCAGGTGCTGCAACAGCATTTCCTGACTGTCTGCCTGAATCAGGCAGTAGTCCATAAACGGGTAAATTTGAATTTTTCTGTCTGCAGTAGACAATGGCTAGAGCCAGGCATTTTGTGAATACTCTGAGCAGTGGCTAAGCCAAAGGGAAGTGCAGGGAACTGATAAAGCATAGATCCTGCCATTAAGCGAAGATATTTCCTGCACGAGTCCCTTATAGGGGATGTGCAGGTAGCTAACCAGGCATCTTTGGCCAGCGTAGGAAGAAGCTGCTTCAGGGAGAGCATTTTGAATTTTGGTACCACAAGGAAGGTGTTTAGAAAGGAAAGATCTGGGATTGGGTGCCACGTGCCCTCTTTTCTGGGTACCAGGAAGAGTCTGGAATAGAACCCTTGACCTATCTGTTCTACAGGAACAGGATGAACTGCCCTTATAGAGAGCGCAGGATTGAACTTGGTTTTGTGCCTCTGACCACTGGTGTGGAGGAAGGTCTGGGAACCCTTTTGGGGTTGGCAGTGAGTAGAAGTAAAATGTGTACCCCTGGGATACAATGTTGAAGGCCCACTGGTCTTTGGTGATGGAAGTCCAGTTTTTTTGCATGATGGGCAAGTTTTCCTCCCAAGGGCACAAGCAGCTGGGCAGAGTTGGGGAGTGAAGTTGAGAAGTCATTGGGAATTCTTGCCATAAGGGGGTGGTTTAGCACTATTTTTGAAGTGGAGGCACTCCATTGCTTAGATCTCTGCATACCCTGAGACTGTATTCTGGGGGGTCTGTTTCCCCTGGGTCTAGTTTGAGATGGCCTTGAGGGGGCTGGAAAAGACCAATGTTTCGAGGGGCAATGCCTACTGAATCTAGGAGGCTGTACTTGCAGGAAATTTTTGACTGTCTGCATAGATTTAGCTTTTTCTCCAATCTTTTTAAGAACCTCTTCTGCTTTGGTGCCAAACAGATTGTTCTTATTCAAAGGAGCATCTAGTAATTCTGATTTGACATGGTCTGGGCAAGGTCTGCTCCTTAAGCCAAGCATGCCTTCTCAGTACAGAACCAGTGACTACTGCCCTGTAAGATGCTTCTAGGGCAAAGCCACACTGCAATGTATGCTTGCTGACTTGGCTTGAAGAATGCATAAGCTCTTGTAATTCTTTATTTTCTGCACAGTCCGTAAAGGCAGCTATTTTTTGCTTAATAAGTTCCATATGTTGTTGGTACTTCAGCATGTGAAACTGGCAATTCAAAGCTCTAATGGCGAGAGTTGCAGAGGTGTATACTTTCTTACCCCATCTTTGTCTAAAGCTCTGGAATCCCTGTCTGAATGAGTGGGATTCTTAGCTGTAGTTGCTTTGATATTTTAGGCCCCTGGAAGATGACCTCTAGATCGGCAGTAGGATTTTTGAAAGGGAATTTGAGAGAGTCAGGAACTCTCTACTTGTCTGGTTTCCTGGGAGAGGGGATAAAATATTAGTTGAACTGGATTCCATAAAGACATAATCGACAACATCCAGGACTGGGGGCATTGCTAAAGGTGTATGTTGTGGCAAGTCTAGAAATTCTGAGTCTCTTTTTGGACTGAGGATAGTCTTGGCATTCCCAGTGGAAGTATGTAAGGATTCACCAAAAGAAAAATCCTCTGGAGAAGCAGGGGGAATAGATTCCTCTGCATCTGAATACTCATAAGCAGATAAAGGCATGTCTTCATAATCAGATACCTCAGTCTCGGACTCTTGTTCTGTTAAAGCTGCTGGGGACATGTCTCTTTCTCTTAGCAGGGGAAGGCTGACTTCCCCTAATCAACATAAGGTCTTCTGCCATTTTAAGCATTTGATGCGACAAGGAAGCAGGTGCCTGAGTTTGGGTAGTCGTTTTTTTAGGCGTAGCATGTACTCTTGCCTTAGAAACTCGGAAGTTTTAGACAGAATTGAAGATGCGAAAGGCGGCATCAGTTTGTGTCGATTATCGGTAGTGCAAAGACCTTCTTCAGAAGCGGGTGCCTGCTCAGCAGCTCCGGACCCATCCAGGTAGAGACATCCGCAGGTTCTGAAGAGTCCCATAGCATACCGGACTCCTAACGGGTCACGGTGGAGGCCTGCAAATTCATTGAATTGGGCATCAGGGGCTGCGAAAGTGCCTCACTGAGTACCGGTGAACTGGCTACTTAGCTTAATGGAAGCGTTGTTGGCAGTTTTGGACCTGTGCAGTCTGTCTTTATCCTTACTTTTTTCAGCAGATAGGTAGTCAGATGGCTTACTAAAGCAATTTTGGAATACGGAGATAGACAACAAAACTATTTAGTGACAATAAGGGCCAGACTATGAATAGTTTGGGCATTGAACAAGGCACAAAACAGCGAAGAACGTCGTGGTCTGGGCCTTAACAAGTGACGCAATTAAGAATGAAAATCTCGGTGTGGTATTTGCTTTCCACAGGCAAGACAATTGTTAAATTTCTGACATCGGTTAGAGCAAGAAAAAAGGATCCCCAATGAGGTACTTAGCTTTAGAAGACTTCAGGATAATTCAATTCGATAACGAAAACTCTGGTAGCAGCCGACTGGCATTTTTGCGAACTGCTTCTGCTTCGGGCTCCTCAGCAATAAAGACTGGTGTAATGGCGACGGCTGCCTGTTTTTATACCCCTGACTCGACGTCAGACCTAGAGCAACAGCAACCAAAGCAAAAATACCAAGTCTCTGGTATTTGGGCCGACTGAGGGCTACCTGCAGGCAGATAACCCAAGTGTGATGACTGCCAACAGTGAAACACACAGAACATCTGCCCAAGATTGACAGCAGTGCCTCACAGGGTAAACTATAGATTTCTCTGTCATGTCATATAGGCAGAGACAAATTATTCTCAAATTATCCAAGTTGTTAAGGTTAACAAAAAAACAGGTTGGCTTGCCATTCCTTTGATACCAAAGTGAGGAAATAAAGTTATGTACTCACCATAACATTCCATGTTTGTTGTCCATCTTGCCTCTTCATTCTTACCGGCTGGGTTCAGAACCTATCCACAGTTCCGACTTGGCCGCATACTAAAGCTCAAGGATTTCTACTGGCTTGTGGCTGTATCCCTATCCCATCATGCTTTAGTGAAGCTCCCCAGATCTTGTTTGCTGATGACATTAGGTACCCAAGGTACCATCAATACCTATTATGAAGACAATGAAGGTCAGAGATGCAACTTGCCAGAGGAAGAACCTCTTTGCTCTCTTGTCCTCCAGGAGCCATAGGTAGGGGGGAAGGAGGGTGGTATGCAAGAATGACGGCGAGATGGACAACATGGAACGTTATGGTGAGTACATGACTTCTTTATGCTAGGTTGTCCCATCTCATCTTCGTTCTTACTGGTTGGAAGTGTGTCCCTAGCACCATATTTCCTGGGTGGCTCATAGGAGTATATTCTTTAGGAAAGTGAATCCAAATGAGGCGTTGTCTCTGGAGGACAAATCTACTTTGAGTGATTAAGGTATGAAGAAACAAAGATGGCCGGCAAGGTTAACAGTCGAATATGCAGCCCAAGACCAGATAGTGAATAATCAGACTAATTGTAAATAAATAAATAAAAAAAACAGACCGGTTTCGGCAAATTAATGCCTTCTTCAGTGTTGATCAAAATTGACACAATAGAAAATGCAAATTTATACAGAGTGTTAACCAATAGGCACATCAATGTGCTGTTAGACCTCATGAATAATACATGATATATTATGTACTGGCTAACACTGTACCTGAGACCATGGCTAAAATGTGTGTTATACCAGAGACCAATAGTTCCAAAAACATCACAAAAAACAAAACCATAACAGACTATGGAACCATAAAGGCTATAATTATACATAATAAAATATGTACCTCCATAGTCATAATTATGTTAAATATATGTGGAAGGATAGAAAAAACCCTATAATGGGCCCATTTCAAAACCAAACATAATAAATAGTTCTGGCTACTCCTTATAATATATGTATATATAAAAATATGTATATATAAAAATGAAATTAAATAATTCAGAAAATTTTATACCCGATATAGTGGGTAAATAAAATGGAATTCAGTACATCCTTCTGCATTGGCTAAATGTTAAAGATGATCATTGGGACCAGGTGAAAAAATTACGCCCAAAGTAATTATCCAATACTTTTGTTTGTGGTTGATAATACCATACCAAAAATAAAATTGAATAATTCAGAAAATATTATACCTGATATAGTTGTTAAATAAGACGGAAGTTAATACATCCTTTTCCATTGACTGAGTGTTAAAGATGATCATTAAGACCAGGTGGAAAAAATGTGCCCAAAGTTATTATCCAGTACTTTTCTTTGTGATTGAGGATACCATACCACCCCTGTGGGTTGCTACGATAACGCACTATATGGTCAATAATCAAACATGAACTGTGCTTGTAGATGTTTTAATACATGTCTATATAGGGCATTAGTCTCCCTTTTGTTTTTAATGTCACTTCGATGTTCATTTATTCGTGACCTGAGTGGCCTGGAAGTCTGTCCCACATAAAATGCCCCACAGTGACATGATGCCAGGTAAACAACCCAATCATTGCTACAATTTCCAAAGATTTTACAGTCAAAGACCTTACTGGTGTTGCGACTCGAAAAATTCTGAGACTTGGTGATCTGTTTACAAGACCCACAGTGGCCACATGGGTGTGTACCCACTAATTCATGTCCCATTATTGTGAGCTGTTTATGAATTGCTCCACCACTACCAATATGTTTATAATGAGAGATGGGACCCCAATGTTTTGCCTTTTCTGTATGAGAATTGACATTCCTCACCCAGAAAAGATCTGAGTTGTTCACTGGCTAGTAGTATATTCCAATGTCTATTTATGATGTCCCTAATCACGTAATAGTTCCTACCATATGTTGTGATGAATCTGATAGGTTGTTGATCTGGAATCACCAGAAGGGATCTTATAGTCTAGCAGTCTGTTCATGCAAATATCCCACATCCGCACGCCATACCATCCAACAGTCATCCAGGTACCTGCGCCAGATGTCCATTTCAACCAAGTATATGTTATGAGATGCATCATAAATCATGCACTCTTCAAAAAATGCCATAAACAGGTCAGCATAAATGGGAGCAAAGGATGCTCCCATAGCTGTACCCTGTAGTTGCCAATAGCATTGTCCTTGAAAATAAAAAACATTCTTGAGTACATGTTCTGACATGCAAATCAATAGCGTATGGAATACTGGTGAGTATAAACCTGCCCTATCCAACCAATATTTAAGGGCTTGTAGGCCAGCCCAATGTGGTATACTGGTATACAATGCTTTGACATCCAGTGAACACATTAGCCACCCTGGCTCCAATTGTGTACCCTCTATGATTTTCAGGAACTGTGTAGTGTCTTGTAGCCTTGCCCTGACCAAACCCAAGAGAGGTTTGAGATATTGTGTCAGGAAGGCGGACAAGGGTTCTGTCAAAGAACCAATGCCTGAAACAATTGGTCTTCCTGGAGGTTTGGTTAATGATTTGTGAATCTTAGGTAGTAGGTACATAATCTGCTTGCGGGGCTGTTTAACCAAAAGTTGTGTAACACATTTTTTGCTGATGATGCCCTCCTCACATGCTAGATTCAGAAAAGAGCCAATTTCATGCTTGAAATTCGGGGATGGGTCTATGGCCATGTTCATGTAACATGCTGTATCTGATAGTTGGGATAAACCCTCTTGAAGGTAATCACTCATGTTTTGTACAACCACGGCCCCACCCTTATCTGCTGGTAATACAACTTTATCTTTGTTGTTGCGTAGCTGTTGGAGGGCAATGCTCTCCTGTTGTGAAAGATTATGTTTCAACATAGTGTATCCATAATTTTGAAAATGTAGGTCCCTGAACACTGACTGCATAAAAATTGACACATGATTGTTCATAGGGGGCTGGAACTCAGATTTGCCAAATCTGAATTAGTTTGATCTTTGAGATGTGTCATCTGCAAAAAATAACTTAAGGTTAAGACTACGACAAAAGTCAACCTCTGTAACTATATGATATTCATTAGAAAAAAAGCCAGGTATAAAACTAAGCCCTTTATTCAAAAGAATATATTGATCACCAGACAAATGTACATTAGATAAGTTTAAAACATTTTGGTTGAATTGTTCATCTTGACATGTTAGAAAGTTCTGAATCAAACACTCCAGGGAATTTTCTAATGGATCTTTTCTTATGTTTCCTTCCTCCTCTGTGTTTGGAACCATTTCTAAAGGGATATTTTTATTAGTTTTCTTTTTGTGTGGTGATCCCCTATCCCCTGAGCTGTCAATCTGTGAGAGGAATCCTCTCCTGAAGTGCTGTTGTTCAACCCATCCCTATTTTTCAGAATAGATCTTGGTCTTTTCTTGGGGCGACCAGAGGCAGGCCCCTGACCAACATCTGCAAATCTGACAGAGCGATTAAGTTTAAAGGGACGTCCCCTTTGATGGTCAGAATAATCTCTATGAAATTTTTTAATCTTTCTTTGATAATTTTTTCGTGGTTTGTCAATTCTCTAGATAACTTCTTAATGTTATCCTGAAATTTTGGTAGGGACTCAAATTTTTTACAATCACAACACAATGTTTTAACCTCCTGAATATGCACATCTACCATTTTCTCTCAGTATTGTAAGAGGACATTCACAAATAACAGACCCAATTTGTAAAGCCTCCTTCCAGTCACAATTCAACTTGTCATCCGGTCTTCCTACCAGTGGTTGGAGCCGTATTCTCAAGCCCCTTGGAGCAATATTCTTGTTAGAATATGCTCTGAATAGTTTCAGATGCCAAATATTGGATCTCTAAGTTTTAAGTCCTTTGGTAAGAGAATGGAAGGATATATCACAGTCAGATGAAATATGTTGATCCGTGTTACTTGAATTACTGCCTGGTGAGGTATTGATCCCAAACACTCTAATATCCTCCCGATCGGCACATAGTCCAGATAATATGCTCTCAAGGTCCATGCTGTGGGTGTCCAATAAAAACAATAAAGTGATAACAAAAGAGAATGGCAGTTGTTGGCAAACCCAGAAAAAACTTCAATAATTACTCTAATTATAGCAGAGGCTGGTAAGAGGCTCCCCAGCCGCCCCAAAGTACCCAAACTAGTACACCGTCCTGAAAGATCAGGAGGGTTGATATGGGAAGAAGATTCAACAACGTAATATTCCTAAAATGGTAGACAGTGATAATCTGACTAGAGGAATACTACCAGATAGATATCCAACACATATATAACTGGATGAGAGAGATGCAAGTAAATATAATCACAAGGTTAAAGGTCAATGATATCAAGACCAAAAAAGTCCTTGCTGATAGTAACCAAAATTATTCTGGGTGATTGACCTGATTTTGTTGGTATAATCTAAATATAATCTTACTTGTACCTGGCTGTACAGTGATATCAGATGCGCCCTGAATAGAGGTGGTACTACCACCAACCAAGTTTGATAGATTATATGTTGTAAGATCCACATACACAGCCAATATATAATCACTCATGCAAGTGACCATCCAACATAAGTGGATGAATCATGAAAGCCATGTAATTAAACAAAAATGCCAATGGATGAATCAAAGTAGGGAAGAGCTAGTATCCCAATAGCTTAGCAATATTGCAATGTAGAATTTGCCATATAAAAAGTACTACTGCATACATGAATACTTGTGGGGCCAAAACAAATCAGTGTGTATGTGCCTGAATCCAAGGCCAGGTCATATGGTTTCCCTCTACACCATGCAGCCAATGGTTCAATCACCTTATGTTCCACGAAATACAGATTTTGTAAGAACAATATTTGCCAAAATCAATATAATCCAGGTTTAACGCTTGCCTAAATAATAAATCTACTATCTAAATTACACTTTCGGGACATTTTTCTGCGATCCATACATGCGTTTGTGACAGGAGCATAACAGGCGTTCACCATACGCACGAGTTGCGACATCTTCCTATAGATACTGTTGGTTTGGACTATATGTCAGTCTATATGGATTTTTACCTGATGGATTGAGTGACATTTCGGCTTGGAACAGTATTTTTCTTTTTGGGACTAAGTTTTATAGTTATATCCTCTGTACTCTATAAATATACCTTTGTGTTTAATGTATATGGCCTTCCTATACAGTGTATGATAGTTGGGCATTATTTTGCTCACTAGGTATATTGTCAAGGGGACAAGTGTATATTTTTAAGTAGGAACTCTATATACAATTTTGCTATCAGGTTAAAAAGCTGATGACATTTACTTGTACATAAAATTATTCAGATATGCTGTTTATTATGACAGTGAGTTAGGGGGACATCTGTAGATTTATACACAGGTGTCTACTTTTTTTGGACCTTGCTGGAATTGCCCAGCACTATCATTGGATTTTTAACTCTAAAACTTCATTTTGATCAGTGCAACTTTATCCTGAAGGCAGATATAATTCAAATGTTCAAGAATTTGGGACACTAATAATGAATATATGATATTTCAGTACTTTTGTTTTGTATCAATAATTTATGCTTGTAGATACGGTTTGATCAGGGATTATTAACAAATCATCCGTTGTGAGCCTATTGCAGGAATATTCTGGACCAGATGTTTTACTAGTGATTTGTTTTTTCATACCATTGTATTAGAGGGCAACTTCGATAAGCACATTTTTGGATTTCTAGATTTATTTAGGCAAGCGTTAAACCTGGATTACATTGATTTTGGCAAATATTGTTCTTACAAAATCTGTATTTCGTAGAACATAAGGTGATTGAACCATTGGATGCATGGTGTATAGAGGGAAACCATATGACCTGGCCTTGGATTCAGGCACACACACACTGATTTGTTTTGGCCCCACAAGTATTCATGTATGCAGTAGTACTTTTTATATGGCAAATTCTACATTGCAATATTGCTAAGCTATTGGGATACTAGCTCTTCCCTACTTTATGATTCATCCATTGGCATTTTTGTTTAATTACATGGCTTTCATGATTCATCCACTTATGTTGGATGGTCACTTGCATGAGTGATTATATATTGGCTGTGTATGTGGATCTTACAACATATAATCTATCAAACTTGGTTGGTGGTAGTACCACCTCTTTTCAGGGCGCATCTGATATCACTGTATAGCCAGGTACAAGTAAGATTAGATTATACCAACTAACAAAATCAGGTCAATCACCCAGAATAATTTTGGTTACCATCAGCAAGGACTTTTTTGGTCTTGATATCATTGACCTTTAACCTTGTGATTATATTTACTTGCATCTCTCTCATCCAGTTATATATGTGTTGGATATCTATCTGGTAGTATTCCTCTAGTCAGATTATCACTATCTACCATTTTAGGAATATTACGTTGTTGAACCTTCTTCCCATATCAACCCTCCTGATCTTTCAGGACGGTGTACTAGTTTGGGTACTTTGTTGGGGCGGCTGGGGAGCCTCTTACCAACCTCTGTTATAATTAGAGTAATTATTGAAGTTTTTTCTGGGTTTGCCAACAAATGCCATTCTCTCTTGTTATCACTTTATTGTTTTTATTGGACACAAACAGCATGGACCTTGAGAACATATTATCTGGACTATGTGCCGATCGGGAGGATATTGGAGTGTTTGGGATCAATACCTCACCAGGCAGTAATTCAAGTAACACGGATCAACATATTTCATCTGACTGTGATATATCCTTCCATTCTCTTACCCAAGGACTCGAAACTTTGAGATCCAATATTTGGTATCTGAAACTATGTAGAGCATATTCTAACAAGAATATTGCTCCAAGGGGCTTGAGAATACGGCTCCAACCACTGGTAGGAAGACCGGATGACAAGTTGAATTGTGACTGGAAGGAGGCTTTACAAATTGGGTCTGTTATTTGTGAATGTCCTCTTACAATACTATGAGAGAATGGTAGATGTGAATATTCAGAAGGTTAAAACATTGTATTGTGATTGTAAAAAATTTGAGTCCCTACCAAAATTTCAGGATAACATTAAGAAGTTATCTAGAGAATTGACAAACCACGAAAAAACTATCAAAGAAAGAAAGATTAAAAACTTTCATAGAGATTATTCTGACCATCAAAGGGGATGTCCCTTTGAACTTAATCGCTCTGTCAGATTTGCAGATGTTGGTCAGGGGCCTGCCTCTGGTCGCTCCAAGAAAAGACCAAGATCTATTCTGAAAAATAGGGATGGGTTCAACAACAGCACTTCAGGAGAGGATTCCTCACAGATTGACAGCTCAGGGGATAGGGGATCACCACACAAAAAAAAACGAATAAAAATATCCCTTTAGAAATGGTTCCAAACACAGAAAAGGACGGAAACATAAGAAAAGATCCATCAGAGCATTCCCTGGAGGGTTTGATTCAGAATTTTCTAACTTAAGTCAAGATGAACAATTCAACCAAAATATTTTAAACTTATGTAATGTTCATTTGTCTGGTGATCAATATATTCTTTTGAATAAAGGGCTTAGTTTTATACCTGGCTTTTTTTCTAATGAATATCATATAGTTACAGATGTTATTGACTTTTGTCGTAGTCTTAACCTTAAGTCATTTTTTGCAGATGACACATCTCAAAGATCAAACTAATTCAGATTTGGCAAATCTGAGTTCCAGCCTCCTATGAACAAGCATGTGTCAATTTTTATGCAGTCAGTGTTCAGGGACCTAACATTTTCAAAATTATGGATACAGTATGTTGAAACATAATCTTTCACAACAGGAGAGCATTGCCCTCCAACAGCTACGCAACAAAGATATAGTTGTATTACCAGCAGATAAGGGTGGGGCCGTGGTTGTACAAAACATGAGTGATTACCTTCACGAGGGTTTATCCCAACTATCAGATATAGCATGTTACATGAACATGGCCATAGACCCAACCCCGAATTTCAAGCATGAAATTGACTCTTTTCTGAATCTAGCATGTGAGGAGGGCATCAGCAGCAAAAAATGTGTTACACAACTTTTGGTTAAAGAGCCCCACAAGCAGATTATGTACCTACTACCTAAGATTCACAAATCATTAACCAAACCTCCAGGAAGATCAATTGTTTCAGGCATTGGTTCTTTGACTGAACCCTTGTCCTCCTTCCTGACACTATCTCAAACCTCTCTTGGGTTTGGTCAGGGCAAGGCTACAAGACACTACACAGTTCCTGAAAATCATAGAGGATACACAATTGGAGCCAGTGTGGCTAATGTGTTCACTGGATGTCAAAGCCTTGTATACCACATTGGGCTGGCCTACAAGCCCTTAAATATTAGTTGGATAGGGCAGGTTTATACTTTCAATACGCTATTGATTTGCATGTCAGAACATGTACTCAACAAGAATGTTTTTTATTTTCAAGGACAATGCTATTGGCAACTACAGGGTACAGCTATGGGAGCATCCTTTGCTCCCATTTATGCTGACCTGTTTATGGCATTTTTTGAAGAGTGCATGATTTATGATGCATCTCATAACATATACTTGGTTGAAATGGACATCTGGCGCAGGTACCTGGATGACTGTTGGATGGTATGGCGTGCGGATGTGGGATATTTGCATGAATTTGTGGAATATCTCAATGGCAATATCTGGGGAATCGAATTTTCTATTACCTATGACATACAGACTATCAATTTTTTGGATGCAACGATTTCTAGGAATCATGACCATACTTTGGCCACCAGAGTGTTTCGCAAATACCCCCAATATAATACTCTATTACATGCATCAAGCATGCACCCACGTCATACCATCAGAAACATTCCGGTCTCACAATTTATGCGCATGAAACGCCTTAGCTCCACCAAATCAGATTATGACATTGCTAGTCTTGACTTATGTCGCAGATTTGCCAGCAGGGGATATAATTTTGCAGATATTAATACTGCATGGACACGATCCTCTCAGATGAAAAGGAACAGACTGCTAGACTACAAGATCCCTTCTGGTGATTCCAGATCAACAATCATCAGATTCATCACAACATATGGTAGGAACTATTACGTGAATAGGGACATCATGAATAGACATTGGAATATACTACTAGCCAGTGAACAACTTAGATCTTTTCTGGGTGAGGAATGTCAATTCTCATACAGAAAAGACAAAACATTGGGGTCCCATCTCTCTCATTATAAACATATTGGTAGTGGTGGAGCAATTCATAAACAGCTCACAATAATGGGACATGAATTAGTGGGTACACACCCATGTGGCCACTGTGGGTCTTGTAAACAGATCACCAAGTCTCAGAATTTTTCGAGTCGCAACACCAGTAAGGTCTTTGACTGTAAAATCTTTGGAAATTGTAGCAGTGATTGGGTTGTTTACCTGGCATCATGTCACTGTGGGGCATTTTATGTGGGACAGACTTCCAGGCCACTCAGGTCACGAATAAATGAACATCGAAGTGACATTAAAAACAAAAGGGAGACTAATGCCCTATATAGACATGTATTAAAACATCTACAAGCACAGTTCATGTTTATGATTACTGACCGTATAGTGGGTGATCGTAGCAACCCACAGGGGTGGCATGGTATCCTCAATCACAAAGAAAAGTACTGGATAATCACTTTGGGCGCACTTTTTCCACCTGGTCTTAATGATCATCTTTAACACTCAGTCAATGGAAAAGGATGTATTGACTTCCAACTTATTTAACAACTATATCAGGTATAATATTTTCTGAATTATTCAATTTTATTTCTGGTATGGTATTATCAACCACAAACAAAAGTATTGGATAATTACTTTGGGCGTAATTTTTTCACCTGGTCCCAATGATCATCTTTAACATTTAGCCAATGCAGAAGGATGTACTGAATTCCATTTTATTTACCCACTATATCAGGTATAAAATTTTCTGATTTATTTAATTTCATTTTTTATATATAAATATTTTTATATATACATATATTATAAGGAGTAGCCAGAACTATTTATTATGTCTGGTTTTGAAATGGGCCCATTATAGGTTCTTTTCTATCCTTCCACATATATTTAACATAATTATGACTATCGAAGTACATATTTTATTATGTATAATTATAGCCTTTATGGTTTTGTTTTTTGTGATGTTTTTGGAACTATTGGTCTCGGGTATAACACATATTTTAGCCATGGTCTCAGGTACAGTGTTAGCCAGTACATAATATATCATGTATTATTCATGAGGTCTAACAGCACATTCATGCGCCTATTGGTTAACACTGTATAAATTTGCATTTTCTATTGTGTCAATTTTGATTGTTCAACACTGAAGGCATTAATTTGCCGAAACCTGTTTTTTTTATTTACAATTAAAGTCTGACTATTCACCATCTGGTCTTGGGCTGCATATTTGACTGTTAACCTTGCTGGCCATCTTTGTTCCTTCATAGTTTGGTTAGGCATGCATCCCCCACGTGCATAGTATTTGGTTTGGACTGATTAAGGTATGAAGCATTGCCCAAGTCACAGCAGCACAAATGCTATCAAATGACAGTCTAGATCTAAAACCAGAAGAGGTTGCCATTGCTCTTGTAGAACGGGCTTTGACTTTAAAGGGAAGAATCTTGTTATAGGATTCATATGATTAAGTGTTAAATCTGACAACCATTTTGAAAGATTGACCTTAGACAGAAGGGCACCTTTCTTTGCTAGTGAAAAATGACAAATAACTGATTGGATTTCCTGAAGTTCTTTGTTCTGTGTAAGTAGAAGCATGACTGCCTATAAACATCCAATTGAAGTTTATATTCTGCCTTGCTGCCATGACTGGGAAAGAAAACTTAACTACAGACTGATTTAGGTTAGATTTTGAACATACTTTTGGCAGGAAGGATGGGTTTGTTTAAAGGGATACTCTGTCTTTATGATAAAGCATATGGTGGCTTGATTGATGAAGCTTGCAGCTCAAAGTCTTCTGGCAGAAGTGACGGCAATCAACGTACTTGTCTTCCACGTTAAAACTTTTAGATCACATGATCAAACAGGTTCAAGGGGGCGGGGGAGATCAAGCAGGACAAAGTTTAGGTCCCATGGTGGTAGGGGTGTTCTTACGGGTTGTCTTAAGTTAGTACCCTTCAGGAAGGCTTTGCATTTTGTGGGACATCAAGTTAGGGGTGAAATTGCTTACATGGAAATGAAATATTGCTGTTAACTGTACACGAATGGTAGCTGCAGCTGTGGCTGCATTATTTTTGCCAGAAATTCGAGGATAGAGCTTACAGGAATAGAGAAGGGATCAATGTGTCTTGTCACAGCCCAGGACGAAAATCACTTCCAATTACTCATATATAATTTTCCTATTGAAACTTTATGAGAAGAAATCAAGATATACTTGACCGAATGAGCCAGGTTAGGAAGCTTGGCTATATTTGGAATCGGAGCAGCTAAGCTGTCAATTTAAAGGCTTGAAGACAAGAGTGGAGCATTCCGGACGCAAGAGTCAGATGATCTGGAACTGGGTCCAGAACCCACAGCTCCTCCTGAAGATGAAGCCAAAGGAAGGGGAACCAAATCTGATGAGGCCAATATGAGGCAATGAGAATTAGCTTGCTTCCCAACAAGTTGGCTTTCCGGAGAACCTTGGGTATTAGTCTAAAACAATAAAAGTAACAGGAAAATCAACTGGTTAAAAAATACAAAAAGAAAAATCTAGCAAAGCTAGACTTTCCACTGTGTGGTACCTTAAACCTCTTGTATCCGAGGCATCATGGGATATATATGCAAATTACCCCTTAAGGGTATCAGGTGTTTCGGCTAAAAGGCAATTCTGAATGTCTTGAAATTGTCCATGAATAAAGGCTAAAGAAAAAGTCACGGACATTCAGAATTGGCATTTAGCTGAAACACCTGATATCCTTAAGGGATAATTTGCATATATCCCATGTTGCCTCTGATAAAGAGGTTTAAGGTATCACACTGGAAAGTCTGGCTTTGCTAGATTTTTCTTTTTGTGTTTTTTAACCTTGGGTATTAATGGAAAGGGAGGAAAGGCATAAAGTCGTCCCGGGGGCCAATCGTGTACAAGTGCATCCCTTGGTGACTCTCCCATAGGCGGTATTAGGGCAAAATAACTGCTGCATTTGGCATTCATGAAGTGGCAAAAAGGTCGCAGCAAGGCTGGCCCCATTTGCGCAAGAACCTCTGTGCTACTTCTTGTTTTAGGAACCACTCATGAGGCATGACAATCGCTCTGAGTTTATCTGCTACCATGCTGGACCTCCCCGGGATGTGCATTGCTATTAGCAAGTTTTAGGAGGAGATTGCCCATTGCCATAATCTGAGGGCCTCTCAACAAAAGGGGGTAAGACCTGGTCCCTCCTTGTTTATGAACGAGACAACATACTGTCTGAATTGCAATTGTTCCCAGTGGGAGAGAGTCCTGGATTGCCTGCAATGTCAGAAGCCCTGTCCTGTCTCTAGGATATTAATGTGCAAGTTGGCCTTGTGATTCTGCCAAGTGCTTTGAACTGTCCTGCCCAGATAATACCCCCCACCCTATCTGGGAGGTGTCTGTGTACACTGTGGCCACCGGCTGAGGGTGAAGAAATGGCTGACCTGATGTTACATGACTGGAGTGAAGCCACCAGCGAAGGCCCTTCCTGCCGGACGTCTTAGGTGAGCCATGACTACTGCCATGCACTTGAACAATCTGGGGGCTATAGTGAGACCAGAGGGCAGAGCTCAAAACTGGTAATGACCGGCTCCCAGCCGGAAGCGCAAATGACTCCTGGATGGCCTGTCCATCTTTATGTGGTAGTACGCATCCCGGAGGTCTATACAGCACATCCAATTGTCTTTAATCAAAAATGGAAGAATCTGCTGCAGTGTCACTATCTGGAACTTTGTCTTTATGATTTGTTTAATCAGCAGAGCTCTAAAATTAAGTCTCCAGTCTCCTGGTCTTTTTGGCACTAAAAAGAATCTTAAGTTCTGGATCCTATTTGGTCTAAGGGGACCTCTTTAGATGACTCTCGTCTAGCAACTTTTGAATTTCTAGAGTTGCTTGATCCATCTGACTGAGTGGTATGTTCAGGATTTTCTTTGTTTGGGACAGGAAGAGAAAATGGTATCGAATACCCTCTGGATATGATGCCTTGTATCCACTTGTCTTATTTCCAGCCAGGCTTGTAGGTACAAAGATAAGCAACCCCCGACTGCCTCCAGAGTTGGACAGATGGGCCTCCCCTCATGAGTGCTGAAAGGGCCGACCATGGAAAGAATTTCTCCCTGGTTTTGCATACCCCTTCTGCAACGTGGACAGCGTCTTCCATTTGTACTTCCCCCTCTGCCTCTAGGGGAAGAGTCATCATGTGTGTCCTGGAAAACTCTGGGTTTTACAGAACCCCTCCCCCAGCCTTCTGGATAAAGTCCAGAAGGTACAGAAAACAGACTCCTATGGCAGTGTCTCTCTTTCCTTCTTGTTCACACCTGGTTAGCATCTCCTTAACTTTTTGCCCTAACAAGGAAAAGCCATCAAATGGTGCATTAGTAAAGGAAGACTTGAAAGGTTCTGCACAGTCAGATAAGTGCATCCAAGAATGCCTCCTTAGGGAAATTCCTGAACCCGCTGCTCTGCTCACTCCATCTGCTGCATAAGAAATGAGCCTCATGGAGGAGTTGACCACAGAATTTAAGGAGGCGAGCTGAGCAGAATCTATGTCTTCTACCTCTGCAGCTACTTTACCTTGAAGAGCATCTCCTAGCTCCTTTAAGAGATCTCTTTAAAGCCTTGTAAAATGTGTCCCATAGTTAAGCGATCGGAGTGCAAAAGTCGCTGAAGCAAACTTGCGCTTCCCGTATCTGTCCATCGTACGAAACTCCTTGTTCGGTTGATGGACAGACTAGGATGTTTCAGAAAGTTCCTTTATGATGGCTGCTGCCATCAGCACAGCATCTACAGGGACACCCTTGGTCAGGAAGCCTTTATCTGAAGGGGCTGTGATGAACTTATTTGGCCTGCTAATGATAGGCTCCAATGCATCTGGAGACTCCAACGCCTTTTGACTAACTAGTTCCATAAGTTCATCGAAAGGGGTAGACACCCAAGTCGCTGAAGGGAAAGACCCATAAGTTTTCAGGTAAACAGACTACTCATCAGAAGGGTTGATGGGCTTCCAGCTGCCTCTTGACCTAAGGATTTCTAGGTTGTCTGCGAAAGGCATCCTCATTGGGCTTCAGCGGGGACTCTCAATTCATCAAGGTCTGTGCCCAAGGTGACAGACATCTAGGGAGACCAAATGCTTCTCTTACCGGGTCTCTTACGAGGGACCTCTTCAGAAGGGTATTCTGGAGAGGTTTCGAAAGAGAAGGGTTCGCTCGATGGGGTACTCAGATACTTAGGGTCTCCGCTGGTCTGTGGATGGTGTAGTACAGAGACAGACGCCGGCACCTTAAGAGGATAAATGTCAGAACGCCCGAGTGGAGCTGAGGAGACAGCACCCTCCTCACCAGCTCAAAAGCCCCCCTCCACTGACCTGAAGACACCCCCTGCTCCGAAGAGCCAAAAGAAATCCCCAGAACCAAGGGGGTGGGCTCTGAAACAGATGTAGGAGCCAAGCTCATCTGCTTCAAAGCCCAGAGAGGAAGGGTCGGATCCAACAACTATCCGGTAAGACTTCCCTCCCCAGACCAGACTAAAGAGCATCAGCTCCTAGACCTCTCGGATGGAACTGAGGATGTTGGAGCAAATGTCAGTTCTGGAGCTACCAGAAAGGTTCCACAACAGTTGGTTCCAAGCATTCTAGCTCGGAGGTCCCAGGTCGGCTTGAAGTAGGAATCTATGTCTGTGGGATGGTCTTGGCTGGCTTTGAATCCCTGTGGGTTGGAGCTGAGAGTTTAGCCAGCACTGATGTCATTAGAAGCCTACGTATCACCCTATCCACATCATCGTCCGAAAGACTCCTGGAGGACTTGGAGGAGAGAGTAGGAGATGTTACTGACTGTAAGATAGGTGAACTCAAAACAGGAGTAACCAGCTCCAATTCTGGGGACTGGCTCCTGAGTTCAAACTCCACTGGCACCAATAAAGTTGGAGCTGAAGAAGTAGATTTTGTTCGTTCCGTAGTTGTTGAAGCCAGAGATGCAATTTTGCTTAACTTTTTTGAAGGCTCCGATTGTCCTGAAAAGGGAGAAGATCTTTTTGTTGATTTGTCTGATCTTGATGAAGTAGATTTTACTGAAGTGCCCGGACAGTCTTCTAGAGCTTCTTGGAATGGGTACTTCAAAAGACCTCTCACAATCGACTTATTTTTACACTCTAACAGCACTCTATAGCTAAATGAGTGACATATTGAGCAAGTCTCCTGAAAATGTACTGCTCTCAAGCAGTAGACGCACAGTATGGGTGTCAGTAATTGACATCTTCTAGCTGCATTTGACATACTTTTTGAAGCCTGAAGGCTTAGATTCTTTGTGTGTCTTGGACAGGTTTCAAACTCAGTGCACACACACACGAGCAGGCAAAATAATACAAAAAACAATTTAATACCCAAACTACTAAGGAATAATTATATATATAAGAATATATAAAGACAAACTTTTTTATTTTTTAAAAACTAGAGCAAAGAAGAGAAGGGAACACCGGTTAGGAAGCCCTCTAACTAAAACGTCCAGCGGAAGCCCTCCAACTTAAATGGTTTAATGCTCCTTTTCCTTTAAACAGTGGAAAAAAACTATTAATAAAACAATAACAAGATGCCCTCTAACTAAAACGGGCAGCGACAGCACTAACTTAAATGGGCTGATGCTTTCTATTTTTCTTTAACAGTAGGAAATTTAACCGGGATAGGGAAAAACAATGCCTTAATGGAAAAAACGACTGCCTAAAGCAACACAGCAGCGAATTTCTTACGTAACTAGAAAAAAAAAACAAGAAAAATAAATGCTAACTCTATTCTAAAGTAGAATCAGAAAAATTATGATAATAAAGGTAATATGGGTAAAAAAAGATTATACACTTAGCCAGAGCCAAGATGGAAGTCTCCAATCTGTTTAGCAGCAAACAAGATCTTGGGAGCTTCACTAGAGCTTTAGTATGCAGCACAGTCGGAACAGAGGATCGGTTCTGAAACAGACCAGTAAGAATGAAGGCTAGATAGGACAACATAACACTGAAAGTTTTATAAAGTACAAGCAGGTTTCCGGTACCCACTCAATAGTGGAACCATACTGCAGACAGAAAAACAATCTAAGGAATGAATTAAACTATAGGAAAAGGCAGAGTTTTCCTTTAATGCTAATAACTGTAGTATCACAAAACGTCATTAAATTATGACTACAAAAAAACTAAGCCACCATAAAATACAAAAGTCATTCAGGATCTATGGCCAAGAGCTGCTGATTAAAACTTTTATCAGTATCTAGTACTTTGTGTAGCTCATCAAATTCTGACTAGTACGACTACTAATTCTCGGAAGATCACTGTACTGTGTTATACCACCCATCTCCTGCCCATTACTGAACGACATGCTGCACTCTAACATTAAGTCTTTAAAAAGGTATAATGACTACTACAAAATCCATATGGTTGGAAAACCTGAAATAATCAGAATGGCTTCAGGAACTGTCAATGTATTCCATTTCCTACATGTTACTAAGTGATAACCCCTGCCAGGCCTATAAAGCAATGTCTAACCTGATTCAATATACAAGTCTGTGTGTGGAATCTGCCACTGGGGGAGCCATAGTGGGTATTCCAATATATTAATGATAGAAAAAATATTGACAGACATTACACACCACCTCCTAAGATTATGGAGTGAGGAGAATGTTCTAATTAACATCTAGATATGCACAGGGAAATAAAAACATTAATCTGATGTCACAGAAATCAAGCTTCTTAAAAGGCAGTAGCTCTAACTAAATAAACCTAGGTTTAGTACCCATCACAAAAGGACTTCAGACTACATTTCTGTATCAATGTGATATTTTCACTCATTTTAAAGTGAGTCCAGTTCTCAGTAATGACAAACTGCCATTAACTACTCATCTGACCACACGGAGTGTATACATGCATATACACAAACACGCTATGAGAAAACACCACTCAACACCGGCACACCTTGACATTGCAGACAACCAAGCATTTTATGGCAGGAGGCAAGCCCTCCTTCCCCTGTCAAAATGTATATAAACATCTTTTCTTTTTTTAAACAAAAAAAGATCTATTAAATTACCATATATGACGTAAGCTGTGTTACATTTATGTAACTGACAAACCATAGCAGCAATCTCAGTTGCAAACATACATTCCAAACAACGCCAACACAACGTAGCTGCAAACATTATACATCACTTAACATATCAGTCAGTGTTAGTCGCCCATTACATCTCATTCAATTCCTGCCTTCTTTTAAACTTTGTTCCTCCTCTGCATGTATTGATCCCAGAGTTTCCATTTTTTTCCTACGTAATTTGGTCCTACCCTTTTCTAAAAATCACAGCTCCAGTTGTTTGAAGTCAGTTACTATCTTCACTACTTCTAAGAAAGTTGGTTTAGACTTTGATTTCCAGTTTCTAGTAACTGCTTTTTTGGCAGCCATCTTAGACTTCGTAAGGCCTTACTATGTCTAGGCAATTCTGAATTTACATCACAGCTCATAAAACAATAATTTCCCCAGTCACTCCAACTTGCTCACCCAGCATCTGTAATAGAGCAGCCTGCAAGGAATCTTTAAAGTCTACCAACTCATACGCTCAGAAAATACATTCCCAGTTGCCTCTTTATCCCATCATACCTCCGTTTGCTGGCTACAGGAGGAAAAATTCTTTTGAAGTCTGCTTGGGGTATAAAAGTACCCCATGTTAGCACTTATAAGCAAAAATTCTAAGCAAATCTTCTAGATTTTGTTGCATATTTGGGAGACATATATATATCCTCCATTGTTTTTCTTTTGTAAATTGCTTATCTAATCTCTCTCGTCAGTCCCTCCTAACCTCATCTGATTGATTCTTGTATAGTCATCATGTAATATTTTATATGCTCTATAATTCCATTCTTAATGGCAATGTCTTTTCAATATTTTACTAAAAACTATCACTGCTAGTCTTCTGCTTTTGACCCCCCCCCCCCCATTTCTTTCTCTTTGCCTATAAACTATCAATCCTAGATATGGATGGCAATCTTTAGCCTGCAGTCCAAATAAGTTCTTGGCATCTTCCCATTCTATTAACTTTCCCTCTCTAGTTACTTTGTCAGTTTTCTCCAATACATTCCAGCCCCCTCTTGCCTATTGGCTGTATTCCTTAATTGCACACATCCCTATCAGTAGAAATGCTTTTCCATTCTTGTGTTGGCTTAGTTCTTAGAGATCTTCTGTTACTTTATGAATATTATATTCTGAATGATTACTGTTCTCCATAAAGGTCTGCATACAAAATCTCAGTCTCTCCCAGTTACCTGAGCTCCCTCCCCTCACGTTTCATCATTTCCTCTTTCCACTTAGAATTATAGTTTTCTGCTTGTGCTATGTACAGGAGGCTTAATTATGTCACTCTGAAATACCCCTTTAACTCGGGTAATTCCAATCTGCTACATAAACATCTTTGTTACCTTCCTCACCTCAGTTAAATTCTCTCAAACAATGAACTCACAAACACCAGTCTTGCACCACACTCAACTAAGCTCACCCATTCATGAGCACATGCATAAGCAGTTTCATTCATGCCCCCACACATGCACATACTTATCCCACAAATTTCAAAGACAAATCTGACTGCTAATCCACACAATCAACTCATCTCCACCCCCCCCCCCACACAGCAACTTATACTAACAGCAGAGAATTCTCACTCATACAAAGGCAAATGAGCACTGCACTATCTTGATCACATACAAAGCAAACCATACAAACCTCCCATTGCTCACACACACAACCACAGCACCTTCTCCATCATACATTCGTAAATTAGGTCTGCACCATGCAAAAGCAAAGCCAGACACCCCCAAATGAAATGCATGCGAGTGTGCGCAAACAGGCCGCAGACTCGCAAACAGGCCGCACACACCGCAGACTCGCAAACAGGCCGCACACACCGCAGACTCGCAAACAGGCCGCACACACCGCAGACTCGCAAAAAGGCCGCACACACTGCAGACTCGCAAAAAGGCCGCACACACCGCAGACTCGCAAAAAGGACTCACACACCGCAGACTCGCAAAAAGGACTCACACACCGCAGACTCGCAAACAGGCCGCACACACCCATTCACTGCTCCCAACTCCATGAAATGTGTGCACTACAGCAGTTTTGGTTAAGACTGGACTGTACCTGGTCTGTGACAGCGGAATTTCATCATTATAAGTGCAGTGGCATGCAAAATTAAACTAAAAGTGATTTCTCTTATTAAGTCTCATGTTTGCCTTTGCAGCTGCAGATAGAATACATTCTAATTACAGATAAACATCTCAACACAACATCTCTGTGGCACAGATGAATGGACGGAAGCAAATGATACGGGATCAGTTAGCAATCCAGGTGCTGGAACAGCCAAGCAAGAATTATGGGCATGAGCACCTGACACTGGCTTGCCCATCCTGGGATACTGAAGAAGCCAGACTGCTGCATTGGTGACACATGGAAGTGGGTGGGAAGAATGCACAATGAGCAATATACACACGGACATCAAGGGAAGCATATCAACTGTAGCACTCTAGCATAATGAGGTAGGCATCAAGTCCCAATTCTGGCACTACACATCGGAGACAGCCAAGGGAAGAAGGTAGGCTAGCACAGAAAAAAACAAAGCAAGACAGACTGTTTTGCGTTCAAGGCCATCTTTGGTGAGAGCTTTTCATTCCAGGTCCCTTCAAGAGGGTGGTGCTGTTCCAGGAGGCATAGCTAGAGAGGAAATGCTTTCTCCAGTAGGTGTAAGACATTGGTCAGAGAGCCTCACTGGAACTCAGTAACTGTTAAAACTTTTCCCAGTACAGGTCCATGAAGATTTCAAGACAAGACGCTAGACCGTTTGAGAGGGAAAACCCTATCTAGAAAAGGAACACAATATTCCTGAACAGCTAGCAATAACGGTACAGCCTCCTTGAAGATGGTCAGTGTTACATAGGCTGTTTCCCATGTGCTTCTTCCAAGAGCAAAGCCAGTCTTTCTGCATCACATTCACATGAGAAAAAATTACATTTTTCCCTAAAAGAAAGCAGACTAATGCTGAAGCATCAGAAGTAATGGTCTATTGTAACATTTTCAAAGCATGTTTTAACAATAATTTGACCTCACAAATTTAAAAAAGTTAAAATAAATCAACTAGCAAAATAAATGCAAATCTGAGAACAAAGCTGGGGCTAAATCCAGCACATCTTAAAATACGCTAACTTCATTCTTGGAATGTGAAAAAAAAACATGTTAGCTATTTCTGTTTGCAATTTTATATATATTTTTTCAATATAGCACAAGAGACAAAAATAAAGCAAAAATTCCCCACATAGTATACTGTCAATTTATATACTGAAGCTTTCCTGGAACCATGACACAGTACAAAAAGAAATTTCATCATGATGGCTTTATACCATTTACAAATACCAAGAAAATGTATGGATGTTTCTACATTACAAAGAACGCAGGATCATATTGTGTGACTTTTCAAAGCCCAAGTTGAGGGGCAGTATGTAAAAAAAAAAAAGTAGCATTCCTAATTGGCATCTGACAACACATGGACAAACCACTGCATCTAACAAGTTGAACATGCATACAAACATGAGTAAGCCACAAGTACACCTAAAATAAAATTCACATGGTGGGCAACCTTACCTTGTTTCACTTTCATTCCTTTAAACGGTTTCTTAAAAGGTCTTTTACATTTTTTCTTTTTTTTGTGTCCTTTTTTAATGGAAGCATTTTAGAGAGAGAAAAAAGCAGATTAGGAGAAAGTAAAATTCAAAAAGGCTGAATGCATAAAAATGGTTAAGAAAAAGTTTACAGGTTTCATTTAACTTGCAAGCCAGCTGCAGGGAGTAGGAAAGATTGGTAGTGCTGGGGGGGGTACTATAGTTGTGCTGAAGATGTGTACATAGAAATAACTCTAGCTGTCATTCTGTGAAATAGTGGTACTTTTCCATTAACGGGGCAGCAGTTGTCGCCAAGCAGAAATGTTGCAGTGACATGTTACTATTTTTCAAAGGGCTTTGTCACCATTTTTTGTGGGTTTAGGTTGACAGACATGCCTCACAACATTACAAATATTAACTCTGTGATGCTTACAAAATCAGCATGTTCGGAAAGGGGAGTACCTCCTTATTTTTTCCCCGAATATAATGTGGTGATTTTAACACTATTTATGAACGGACACGGAATCTTTGTAAAACTGCCTCTATACCCGGCACGGACTTGGGACGAAATGAGGAAGACTGACAGCATTGCAACCACAAAAACAGGAAAATAAGCAACACCGACTTTGCAGGACAAATCCGTAGTACTGTGAGAAAGCCAAAATTAAAAGCACATTACAGCTGCTGGGGACGATTTCCGTTGGTTTCTAAAGGTATGCGGTAGCAAACTGCAGTTGTCTCTTCTTGAAATAGTAATGATCACAAAACAGGGAGAGTTGGTAGCTTCTTAAATTTACGATTGTGTTCCAGGTACTGCTTAGTTCAGTGTTGTGCTTTATTTGTCCTTTGCTGCCCGATTACTACTGATTTCTGGCCGGAAGTCACTGCTTGATCTGAGGTCAGTGATGCTGTTTTTTTTTCCTGGTTTTACTTTTGTCTTCCTTGTGACAGTGTGACTGCTTTTGTCAGACGTCATTACTGCGTGTTGTGCTTTTAATTTTGTCTTGCTTCTCATAGTAGTACTGATTTCTCATCCAAACTCAGTGCTGCTCATTTTGTATGTTGCATCGTCGTTCTTATTTTGCCGTTTGTGTCATACTTGTCACTCATTTCATTCCCCACCCAATGCCGCTTAGTCATTTTTAAAAAGCTTACGTTACTTCCTAAAAATATTTTAAATCACTGGCACGACATTGTCCAACAACAAGGAGGTAAGTCCTCTTTCCGAGCATCTGCTGATTTCCAAGGATCACAGTGTTAACAATTACAATGTTCTGATGCATTTCTGTCTGACCTAAACATACTCACAAAGGGGACAAAGCCCTTCAAAAAACAGGAACATCTGTTGAAATTGTTAAGTGAGAGAGGGGAGAAAGGACTGAGAAATAACAACACCCATTGAAAATATGAACATGCCCTTAGGCTAACATTTACGGTTGTTCTCCATGTATCTCACAGCAACATTTCTGTTGGCCGAGGACTGCTGCCCTGTTAACGGAAAAGTACTGAAATAAGAGCTAATGATGTCTTGTCAAAATTTTCACAGTCACCACTGTGTACAAATGGAGATTTCAGTTTCGCTGTGTAATTACTACAGAGTATAAAATTTTACATGTGAAATACTATACATGCTTTCCTCAAATCCACAAAAATCAAACACACAGCCTCTTATCCCTGGAATTTAATGTTGACTCTATGGAGTGTACACAGAACGTAATTAGATCATGCATTCAACTTAAAAAAAAAAAAAAAAAAAAAAAAAGCCAAGAGTCTGTAGCAGAAAATGTCCACAGAACTGAAGTACTGCAGTACTCTACTTATTAAGGGTCAGGGTGATGGACATAGGACTTTCCACTGATAAGCCAGACAAAGCAAATCAGGTTTTATATGCAGTGAAATCAAAACAAGCCCTCCTAAAGAATTTCTAAATGAACACCGTACAAAATGAGACAGCCTCATCTTTCTAATACCAACGTTGGTGATTATGTGAGAATGACGAACAGAAAAGTTAACATACCTTAACAGTTTTAGCATGCATATGGATAACGTACCAACAGCTGTAAAGTAAAGTTGTGTACACTTACCCATAAATGTAGATGTTAGAGTGTATTCACTGTTGCAGTCATTACATTTGGGTAATCTGCTGGCAGGTTGCCCTCAGTCGGCATGAATTCCAAAGTCTTGGGTCCTGCGTCGGTTGCAGTCTCCTCTTCCATGTAGTCAGGTCGTCAGGGGTATAAAACAAGAAGCAGACACCCATTTTCTTTAGTTTTTCTTGCCCCTGATGTCAGGTGCCCCCAAAAAGGTAGCAAAAAAAAAATTATACACATATATATATATATACATACACATATATATATATATATATATATATATATATATATATATATATATATATAAACTATTTATACATGCCAAAGCAAATACACCACATAGGTTGCAGAAGATAGTGAAGGAAAGAAACTCCAGAATGGCGGGCGGGTAACCTGGACTGCAAGTGAATACACTCTAACATCTACATTTATGGTAAGTGTACACAACTGTACTAAGTTCTTCGTGTTTCACTGTTGCAGTCATTACATTTGGGTAGAACCCCAAAGCTATGGATGGGAGGCTGGAGCTAAACAGCATTAGGGGTGGCTATAAGGCCCTGCAGAAAGTACAGTTGTGTACCTACCATAAATGTAGATGTTAAGAGTGTACTCACAGTTGCAGTCATTACACTTGGGTTATCCTGCTGGCAGGCTACCCGCAGTCGGCCCAAATTCCAAAGTCCTGGTCCGGCGTCGGTTGGTGTCACCTCTTCCATGACGTCAGTGCACCAGGGGTATACAAGATGCAGCCGATGCCATTTTCTTCAGTTTTTCTTGCCCCAGATGTCAGGTGCCCCCAAAAGGGTAGGCTAAAACATTGCTTATAAAAAGCATACACTAAAATAAACAATACCTTCATCTACAAGCAAATGCACCACATAGGTTGTATAGAATAGAGAAGTACAGATAAGTCCCAGCAAAGAAAGGGGGATGGTGGGTGGGTAACCTGGACTGCAACAGTGAATACACTCGAACATCTACATTTATGGTAGGTACACAACTGTACTATGTTCGTGTTTCACTGTTGCAGTCATTACACTTGGGTTGAATCCCAAAGCTGAGGTTGGGTGGCTGGGTCTAAATAGAATTAGGAGTGGCTATGAGGCCCTGCAGAACTGCAGTGGCAAAGCCTGCTTTGGATTTAGAGTAAAGAGGTAAGTGGTAGTGCTTGGTGAAAGTGTGTACTGAACTCCAAGTTGCAGCCTCCAAAATTTCCTTGGTTGGTACTCCTGAGAAAGGCTGCTGATGTGGCTGCTGCCCTGGTCGAATGTGGCCTAAAGCCTAGGCAAATTACTAATTATTTTACAAACGCCAGAAGCTTTAGTAGAATGTCCTTGCTCTCTGCTTGAATAAGGCAGTCGTCCAAGTAAGGATATATTTTAATTCCTTTTTGTCTGCAAAATGAAATTACTGGTGCCAGGCATTTTGTGAAGACCCTGGTCACAGTAGACAAGCCAAGGGGCAGTGCAGAGAATTGCTAATGCATTGAACCAGCTATGAATCTGATGCATCTTCTGCAAGATTGTCTGATTGGGACATGCAGGTATGCCTCTGAGGTCCAAAGTAACTAGCCAAGCCTTCTTGCCCAGCATGGGTAGAAGTTGCTGCAGTGTCAACATTTTGCATTTTGGAACATCTAGGAAAGTATTTAGAATTGACAGGTCCGGTATTGGTCTCCAGGCTTTGTCCTTTCTGGGTACCAAGAAAGGTCTTGAGTAAATTCCTTGCCCCCTGTTCTTGTTGTGGTACTTTTTGAATAGCTCATGTCCATGAGAGCAGAAATTTGTTTGTGCCTCTGTCCATTGGTTTTGTGGCAGGTCTGGCATACCTTTTGATCTTGGTAGGGTGTGAAAGTGGAGCCTGTAACCCTGAGAAACAATATTCTGTACCCATTTGTCCTGGGCGATCATGTGCCAGTTTTGTGAAAAAAGTGCTAGTTTTCCCCCTAAGGGTGCTGTCAAAAAGGTAAGTGCTTGGCTTTTGTAGAGGGGAAGTCATTGAGACGGTTTCCTATAAAGTTGTGATTTGTCTTCTCTGCCTTTGGGGGCTGAAGCACCCCATTGTTTAGGTCTGTATGAGCCTTGGGGCTGAGATCTGCCTCTTGGGCATCTGTATCTGCCTCTTTGTGGCCTGTCTGACACTGGAAAGGACCAATTTTTAGAAGGCCAGTTCCTGCTAAATCTAGGTGGCTGAACCTGTAAGAAATCCTTTACTGTCTGCGGTGATTTAGCTTTATCCTCCATTTTCTTTAACACCTCTTCTGCCTTAACACCAAACAAAGTATCATGCTGCAATGGAAAATCCAATAATTTTGCTTTAACATGATCTGGTAAACTTTGTTCTTTTAATCAAGCATGCCTTCAAATGACAGAGCCTGTAACAGCGGCTCTGCAAGAAGCCTCTAATGAATCAAAACCACACTGCAGAGTATGCTTTCCCACTTGTTCAGCTGCATGCAATAAATCCTGCATTTCCTTATTGTCAGGACATTCTGAGCTTGTAAGCATTTTCCGTTTTAGCAAAGACATTAGGTATTGTTGATATTTAAGCATGTGAAACTGGCAGTTTAAAGCCCTTACAGCTAAAGTAGCAGAAGTGTAAACTTTTTCCCCCCATCAATCCAGTGCTCTAGTATCCCTATCAGAGGGAAAAGGGTTTTTTGCAGTGGAAGCCTTGACCCCCTTAGGACCCTGAGAAATTGTTTCTGGATCAGCAGCAGGGTTTTTACAAAGAAATTTATGAGAGTCGGGGACCCTGTAGTACCTATTCTGGCTTGACTGGTGCAGGGGACAAACTGGATTCGGAAAAAACATCAACAATATCTAGTACAGGTGGGATAGCAAGGGGCCTGTGCTGAGGCAGTAAAAGAAAGTCTTGGAGCCTTTTGATTCTGAATAATCCTGGCTCTCCCAATGAAAATGCTCCCTCATGGTGTGCAGGGTTTCCGCAAAAGAGCAATCCTCAGGAGGAGAGGCTGAAGGGATAGACTCTTCAGCATCAGAGTCCTCATAAGGAGGAAGAGAATATCCTTGTTCCGAAAAGGAATCAGAGGAAATAGAAACCTGGTCAGAGGAGTCATAGTCAGTGTCTTGCCTAGGCCGTTTATCAGGATGGGGATGGGAACCCCTGATCAAAGTAATTAGGTCCTCGGCCATTTTAAGCATCTGTTTCTTTGGCATGGATGACTGTCCAGGAGAATGATGTACTTGTTTCTTTGTCTTTAATGGTGTTTTATTCTTTGCCTTGGCTGCTGAAGTAGACTTGTTAGTAAGCTGTGTAGGTCTGAAAACACCCTCAGAAGCCGATGCCTGCTCAGCAGCTCCGGACCATCTGAGGGAATAGTTTCCGTAGGCCCAATACCTTGAGTTTCCAGAGGCCTAGTTGTCTCCACATGGGAGTTGGAGGCAGCCTGTGGCTCTGAGGTAGCGGGTGTCAGGGGCTGCAAAAGCGCCTCACTGAGAACCAGCAACTGGCCTTGAAGAGGCTTCGTCGGTTTTGGACCTCGGATGCCTGTCCTTTTCTTTGTCTTTGCATTTTTTATGGATTCTGGTCATCGGTTGCTCCAATGGCATTATGTAGTTAAACCTTCGGCCAAAGTAATGTAAAGCAAAATCAGACGCTTAATAGTGCGTTGGTTGAATCTAGCACATAACCGACAACTAGCAACGTCGTGGTCAGGGCCTAGGCAAGGAATACAGTAAGAGTGAAAATCCTTATGAGGTATTTGCTTCCCACAAGAAATACAATTGTTAACTTTTACTGACATTGGTCTGGAGCAAGAAAACGTTTCCCCAACGGGGTACTTAGCTTTATTGAAGACTTCAGTTCTGAAATTCAATTTCGAAAATATCAGGAGTTGGCCGACCGGCACTTGAGAACTGCTTTTGCTTCGGGCACCATGTGGCAAGAAAGACTGAAGAAAATGGCGTCGGCTGCATCTTATATACCCCTGGTGCACTGGCATCACAGAAGAGGCGACAGCAACAGACGCCGGACCAGGATTTTGGAATTCGGGCCAACTGCGGGTAGCCTGCCAGCAGGATAACCCAAGTGTAATGACTGCAACAGTGAAACATGAACATCTGCAGTGGCAAAGCCTGCCTGGACTTAGAGTAGAGAGGCAAATGATAATGCTTTATAAAGGTGTGAACAGAACTCCAAGTAGGAGCCTCTAGAATGTCTTTGGTTGGTACTCCTCTGTGAAAGGCTGCTGATGTAGCTGCAGCTCTGGTGGAATGAGATCTAATGCCCTTGGGCACAAGTTTGCCATGGTTTTAAGTAGCAGAAACGAATGCAGTGGCTTACCCACTTTGAAATAGTCTGCTTTGAAATAGCCTTTCCTTCTGATCCTGCAGCGTATGTCACTAGTAATTGCTCAGTTTTTCGCAGAGTTTTAGTCCTGTTCAAGTAGAATCTTAGCTGCGTACGTCCAAGGAATGCAGAAATCTCTCCCCCTTGTTCTGCGGATTTGGATTAAAGGTTGGCAGATGAATAGTTTGGTTAAGAGCCACACTGGAAACCACCTTAGGCATAAATGAAGGATTGGTCGTCTGAGACACCCTGTCTGGTAAAATATGATAAAAGGCTCCACAGCCATGAGGGTCTGTAGCTCTGAGGCTCTTCTTGCTGAAGTAATTGCTAGGAGCAGAGCTGTTTTCCCTAAGGACTTTAGATCTGCAGTTGCAGCTGGTTCAAATGGAGGCAGGGTGAGCTTTTCCAATACATAATTGAGGCCCCATGCAGGTATTGGTGATCTTCTGGGAGGCCTTAAATTTTTGGCTCCTCTAAGATACTGCTTTAGTAAAGGATGAGAAAAGATTGGTTGCTCTGTATTGTAATGAGCCGAAATGGCAGAGGCATGGATTTTTATTGACAAGAAAGATAAGGCTTTGTCAAGCATCTCAGTCAAGTATTGTAATATCGGAGTAATATTTGGTTCTGCTGCATCAGTTCCTTGTGCTTGATTCCACGCACAGAATCTCCTCCATTTTTCAGCATAAGATTTTCTAGTACTAGGCCTTCTGGCTTTCAAAATGACATCCATCACAGCTTTACTGAGAGGTGTTGTTTGCATAACTACATGATCAGCCATGCTGCCATGTTCAGTGTTTGGAGCAGATTGTGCAGGATCCGATTGTTTCGCTGGGACAGTAATTTAGGTCTTTGAGGTAAGGTCCAAGCTGGGTATTGAGACAAGTTCCTTAGGACTGGGTACCAGTATTAGCATGGCCAGTCCGGGGCAATTAGTATCATCTTTGGTTTCTCTAGTCTGACTTTTAGTAGGACCTTGGGAAGAAGAGGCAGAGGAGGAAAGGCGTAAACTGATAGGTTTTTCCAACTGAAGGACAGGGTGTCCACACATGCTTGTCTGTGATAAGTCCTTGTGCAGAATCTTTAAAACTGATAATTTTGAGGAGGGGCAATTAGATGTCCAGGCTCCCCCATTTCTTTGTTATGCTGAAGACTTGTGAATCTAGTTTCCACTCGTGAGGGTCCATAAGGTTTCTGCTTAAATCGTCTGCCAGAGTATTTTGTTCTCCTGGCAGGAATTGAGCTTGTAGATGTACTTGGTAAGTCAAAGCTGTGTCCCACAGTGCCATGGCTAGTCTGCAAAGGGGGTATGAATGCGTGCTCCCCCTGTTTACATACCACATAACCGTGGTGTTGTCCGTCTATCAGTTTTCCTAGAAGGCTGTCAGGGCATTTTGAGCAGCTAACATCTCTTCTGGTTGATATGGAGATGCATTTGTTTTGGGGTCCATATGCCCTGAATGCATATTCCCGCCAGGTGGGCCCCCCCATGCATAATCTGATGCGTCTGTTAAGGTTTGGTTGGCAGGGGGTAGAGTGAAGGGCCGTCCCATGTTTTGGTGACATGCCTTTGCCCACCATAGCAACTCCTGTTGTAGGCAGGGAATGAGAGGAATCATTGTTTCCAGACTGTGACAATGTTGACTCCGTAAACCTTTTAGGTACCATTGAAGTTTCCTCATATGCAGTCTTGCATATGGAATCAGTAGCATGCAGGATGCCATGAACCCCAAAGCCTGCAGAGTTTTGTCTTGCAGAAAACTGGGTTTTTGTTGCCATCAGTTTGAAGTAGTCAGTTGCCTTTGTCTGGCGTGAGGAAAGCCATCTGGGCAGTTGTATTCAAGCTTGCACCCAGGAATGTTATCTTTTGAGAGGGTACCAGTTGCGATTTCTGTTTGTTTGTGTACCCTAGGCATGTTAGAAGCCTTTTCACAAATGTCAAGTGCTGAAGACGAATGTCCTTGCTCTCTGCTTGAATGAGACAGTCGTCCAAGTAAGGATATATTTGTATACTTCTTTGTCTGCAAAAAGCAATTACTGGTGCCAGACACTTTGTAAAAACCCTGGTCACAGTAGATAAGCCAAAGGGCAGTGCAGAGAATTGGTAATGCATTAAGCCAGCCTTGAAACCGAGGTATCTTCTGCACGATTCCCTTATTGGGACATGCAGGCATGCCTCTTTTAGGTCTAATGTCTCCAGCCAAGCATTCTTGCCCAGCATGCAGAAGATGCTGCAAAGTTAACATTTTGAATTTTGGAATGTCCAGGAATGTGTTCAAAATTGATAAATCCAGTTTTGGCCTCCAGGCCTTGTCCTTTCTGGGTACCAAGAACAGTAGAGTAAAAACCTTGTCCTTTTCCTGTTCTGGTACTGGCTGAATAGCTCCCATATCCATGAAGGATGTAACCTGTTTCTGCACCTCTGCCTATTGAATTTTTGGCAGATTTGGCCATTTGCCATTGGCAGAGTATGGAAATGGAATCTGTATCCCTGTGATACTATGTTTAGCACCCACCTTTCCCGGGTTATTAACTGCCAATTTTGAGCAAAAAGTGCTAATTTTCCCCCCCAAGGGTGCTGCCAAAAGGTAAGTGCTTGGTGATGGCAGAGGGAAGTCATTGGGACTGTTTTCTGTAGGGTTGCGCTTTATAGAAGCACCCCATTGCTTTGACCTGTAAGAATCTTGTGCCTCGTATCTAGAACCTTTAGGGTGTCTGGATTTGCCCCCTTGAGCTCTGTTGGACACAGCAAAGGACCAATTTTTTGTAGGCCAGTGTCGACTGAATCTTGGTAGCTGCACTTGTAAGTCTTTTATAGTTTGCTTAGACTATGCTTTGTCTTCCATTTTCTTTAAAACCTCTTCTGCCTTAATACCAGAGTATCATGCTGTAAAGGTGCATCCAGTAACTTAGCTTCAACATGATCAAGCAAATTTTGCTCTTTTAGCCAGGCATGCCTCCTAATCACATATCCAATAACTGTGGTCCTGCAGGAGGCCTCTAAGGAATCAAAACCACATTGCAAAGTATGCTTTCCAACTTGTTCATTTGCATGCAATAATTCCTGCAATTCTTTATTTTCTGCACATTCAGAAATCAACATTTTCTGCTTCAGCAATCCCATAACATCTTGTTGATACTTGAGCATATGAAACTGGCAGTTTAATGCCCTAATTGCCAAGGTTGCAGATGTATAAACCTTCTTTCCCCATCTATCCAGTGCCCTTGAATCTATCAGAGGGGGTAGGATTATTTGCTGTTGAGGCCTTAACTCCCTTTGGATCCTGTGAAATAGTTTCAGGGTCAGCAGCAGGGTTTCTAAAAATTTGTGAGTCAGGGACACTAATATCTGTCAGGCTTGCTGGGGGCCGGAAGTAAGGAGTCAGGAGTCAAGCTCGACTCCGAAAACACATCATCCACAATGTCTAAAACAGGGCGTATGGCTAAAGGCCTGTGCTGAGGGAGGAGGAGGAAATCCCTGAGCCTCTTTTTTGATTGAGAAATCTTGACTCTCCCAGTGAAAATGCTCCCTCAAAGTATGCAAGGTTTCCCCAAATGAATAATCCTCAGGAGGTGATGCAGATGGGACAGATTCCTCTGCATCAGAATCCTCATAGGGAGGTATAGATAAATTCCTGATCAGAAGAGGAATCTGAAGAAATAAAAACCTGATCTGAAGATTCATAATCAGTGTCTTGCCTAGGTCTCTTATTAGGAGGGGGTTGGGAACCCCTGATCAAGGTAATTAGGTCTTCCGCCATTTTGATCATCTGTTTTTTAGGCATAGCGGCCTGTGCAAGTGGCTCATAAGTCAGTTTTTTAGCTTTAGAAGTTGCTTTTGTCTTTGGTTTTGCAGCTGTCATCGGTTTAATATAAAAATGTTGAGGCCTGAATACACCCTCAGAAGCCGGTGCCTGCTCAGTGGCTCCGGACCCATCTGAGGGAGAGACATCCATGGGTACAATACTTTGAGTATCTCGCGGCATGCCGGACTCCACATGGGTCTCGGTAGGGGCCTGCAACTCGAACGTAGCAGGTATCAGGGGCTGCAAAAGCACCTGAGTACCAGCAACTGGCTTAGGAGAAGCTTTGTCGTTGGTTTTGGACCTAGATGGTCTGTCTCTGTCCTTTTCTTAGCGTTTTTTGTGTACTCCTGTAGTCTGATTGCTATCCGACGACATTTCAGGGTAGTTAAATTTGTTTCCAAAATATTTTGAGGCAAAAATATACAGACGCTTAATAGTGCGTTGGTTAAATCTCGCACAAAACCGACAACCAGGCGCATTGTGATCAGTGCCTAGGCAAGGAATACAGTATAAATGGAAATCCTTATGAGGTATTTGCTTCCCACAAGTAATACAATTATTAACTTTTTCTGACATCGGTATGGAGCAAGAAAAAATTTCCCCAACGGAGTACTTGGCTTTAGTGATGACTTTGGTTCTGAAACTTGAACTCAAAAATTTCAGGAGTTGGCCGACTGGCACTTGTGAACTGCTTCAGGCACCATGCGGCAAGAAAGACTAAAGAAAATGGTGTTGGCCGCTTGTTTTATACACCTGACGACCTGACGTCATGGAAGAGGAGACAGCAACCGACGCAGGACCCAACACTTTGGAATTCAGGCCGACTGAGGGCAACCTGCCAGCAGATTACCCAAATGTCATGACTGCAACAGTGAAACACTAAGAACATCCTAATATAGCTGTCTTCATCAGTATGTCCTTGAAGAAATATCTCAGGACAAGGGATATGGAATGACAAAAAGCTGAGACAGCTACATAAATGATACAAATGAATGGCGAGTAAACTCAACGGCACAAGTGAGCTACTTAAATTTGGTAATGCAGAGTCCAATGATTGGAGGAAAGGGTAGGTTCTACTGCTACTAGTCAATACAGCAAATGCTTCTTCTCAAACTAAATCATAGCTGACTATTTACAGCACATGAAACATTGCCAAAAAAACAAACATCTGTGTCCCCTGACTTATTCTACATTTTCTAGACTAACTTCTGTAAGAATCATGCCTTTTCTCATACTGTACACGAGAGGACCAGCAGAAAAACATTTACTGGCAATCCAATAAATAAATATGCTGGTAATCTCACTGAACAAAAACATAAAAAATCAAAATGCCGCAAATACAGAGCTGCACGCTTGTGACTGGATACTAGTACTCCCATCAAAATAACTTTTCAACTGGGCAGACAGCTGTCTGCAAACATTAAAAAGCATAAATGGGACAAGAAGAAACTGTGGATTACAACAGCTGCACTCTGCAAAAATCTGTCAATGCTAACAAACTCATCTGTGGCACTCAATTTATGGCTTGCTGATTAGGTTTGAGATACTGTGATTGAAGCCCAAAGAGAAAAGTTTCCAGGAGTTAACACACGGGCTGTATATACAAGCTTATTAACATTCCAATGTAATGATTTGCTAACTAGAAAAACAGTAAGAGTAAAAGTTAATCTTAAATTACATAATTCATACACAAGTATCATTAAATATAAGCAAAAGCTGAAGTGCGTATGGGAGACCGAAATGGTTGTGATATCTCAAGAAATACAAATAAGTACATGAAGCAAGAAAGACCTCTTACCTTTTGAATGGTTGAAATGTTTTCCACAACTCTATGCTAAGCCTTTTTGATAACAATTAATACAGATTTTAATGAATGACACTGCTTTCAGTGACATGAGTAATGAATTTTAGCAGGTTATCTGGGCATTAGGTAATTTTGGTGTACACACAATTATCCTGGGTTGTTTAGAAGGGTTGTTTCACAGACAGCAGTTTTAGTGGTTAGGTCTTCATTTTTGAATACATATCCACTCTACTTCCAAGTGTGGACTTTGATGTAGGACAGATAACCAAGAGGCAGGGTTTGGGGACACTGAGGAGGGCTGTGAATTTAAAAAAGCGGAGTACAACAGTAAAAGTCTGAAACACTGAAACCAACAACCTTTACAGTAGTAATGGTGCAGGCTTCAGTATAATTACAAGGAGAGGAACTTTGTTTTCTTTGCATGACAGGCAAGGAGTGCCCGATACCCCCAGCACAAATCTTAAGGTATACAACTGACAACATTCTACCAGAGCCTGCAGCTGCTGTCTTCTGCTAGGATATCTGCAGGTTGTACAACTACTGGGGATACTATGCGGATACCAATGGGAGCTGCATGACACATGAGCAAAAGGAACATTACACGAGCAGTAAAATAGTGACATAGGACTGGCCAAATACAGATAGTAGTAGCAAGTCACATGGTGACTGGCTTCCAAGGCCACACATCTAACAAGCATATCTGGGAAGCGGGCATTTACTATTTTAACCATGTGTAATGAGTCAAAGATAGCAGGATCAATGTGTTGCTTGTTTACAGAGCTGACAATAGTTTGTAAATGTCACCCTATAATAAACTATCACCAATTACAAGCCAGGATGGATGTAGTTATTTAAAAAAATAAGGTGTCTCAAATTCAGTTTAAGTACTGAACTGCAAAAGTTAAGCTAGCACAAAGATAAGTTCCTTGAGTAAAGTCATGACTCAAAAACAGACCATCCCAACCCTCTTCATAGTTTGAGGGCAAACGGATCCTTATTTTAATCAACAAAATAATCAACATACCTTCAATTTGGTACTGAATGTGCTAAATATGTGCTTTCACACTTGAAAATGTTAAGGCATTGAGATTATTATAACATGCTCACAGCCTATTCCTTTTTATATTTTACTATTATGTGACAGACTAATCTAGTGAGAGACGTGATTCATGTGGCACCTTGCTCACAGCATCTCAGAAGACTTAATAAACCATATACAGCCAAAAATGGTGTAACGTAACAGAGTTAAATACTGAAACAGAATTCTCTGAAAATAAATGTGCACCAGATAAAATCTAGCCAATGGAGCTATCATTAACCTGAGAGCGACATGTTCTATACTCTACATCTTATGCACAACATACTTCACCATGGTGCACATGTTGGTCTTGCTGCTGGATTTCACAACCAGAAAGTGCTACACATTTAAAGATAGCCATGCATCCCAAATCTCTGACAAGTTATAGTACATGTAAGTGTAAAGCAGGGGATATTTATTTACAATTTAGAAATACTTACAAGCAGGGGCCTAGGAGAAGAAAATTATAGGCTGCCTGTGTCTATTAGAGACAGATGCCAAACGGATGAATTTCCTGTTGCCTATCCAAATGTTAGTTACTTAAATTGGATTAGGAGAAAGTACAACTGTGTACACTTACGATAAATGTAGATGTTAGACTATATTCACTGTTGCAGTCATCACACTTGGGTTATCTGCCTGCAGGTATCCCTAAAGTCTGCTCGAATACCAGAGACTTTGTATTTCTGCGTCGATTGCTGTCGCTTCAGGACTATAAAAACAGGCAGCAGACGCCATTACATCATTTTTTCTTGCCCCAAATGTCAGGAGCCCCACAAAAGGGAGCTAAGTTATAGTGGGAAAAACACCACCAGTAAAAAGTAAATACCAATAACCCTGTAAGGGGTGAGAAATAGAGAAAGAGAGAAGAGAGGCTGGCTCAGTGTTGTAGTGAGCCAAGATGGCAGAGGCATGGATCTCAATGGAGGAAAAGGACAGGCCTCTATAGAGTACATCTGCTAGGCAATCAAGGATTAGAGTTAAGGAGGGCAGTACCGAGTCCTCTCCTTTAGACTGAATCCAGGAATAATACATTTTCCTCTTATCAGCATAGGATTTCCTTGTACTGGGTCTTTTGGATTCAAGAATGACGTCCAGCACCTGCTTGCTTAGGCTGGTCACTGGGGGAGAATTCAAGGAAAAGGCTGCAAGATTCAGGGTTGGCAGTTGCGGATGCAAGATATGTCCCCCCTGCTGAGTGAGGAGGGTTGGGATCTGGGGTAGGTGCCAGGGTGGCACCGATGACAGGCTGCGCAGTAGTGGGTACCAGTGCTGGCACGGCCAGTTCGGGGCAGTCAGGATTGTCCTTGGTCTGGTCCGGTCTTATCTTGAGTAATATTCTTGTCAGAAGAGGCAGGGGGGAAATGCATAGATTGAGAGGTTTACCCACTGGAAGGGTACAGCATCCATTTTCCAGGCCCTGTTGTGAGGTGTCCTGGTGCAGAATTTGCTGAGCTGGTGATTGTATAGGGAGGCAAAAAGGTACACCTCTGGGGTTCCCCACTTCTGGGTTAGAAGGCTGAAGGTGCTGGGGCCTAATTGCCACGTGTGTGGGTCTAGGAGATTTCTGCTTAAGTCTGCCAGGGAGTTTTTGTTTGCCTGGCAGGAATTGAGCTTGCAGATGAATATGCATGTCCAAGGCTGTGTTCCACAAGCCATGGCTAGCCTGGAGAGTGGGTAAGAGTAGGTTCCCCCCTGCTTGTTGATGTACCATATAACTGTGGTATTGTCTGTTATTAGCAGGGGTCCTGGGGAGAGTAGTGATCTGAAAGCCATCGGAGCATGCTGAACAGCTTAGCATCTCTTTTTGGTTGATGTGCAGATAAATTTGTCTTGGGCTCCAGTGGTCCTGAAAGCGCTTGTCGTCCACATGTGCACCCCAGGCATAGTCTGATGCATCTGTGGTTAGGGTCAGGGCGGTGTGGTGTTGTGTAAAGGGAAGTCCCTTGTGGTTGCATGCTGCTGCCCATCAGAGAAACACTGTCCTTAAACAAGGTAGGATAAGTATTACGGTTTCCAGGTCATAAGAATGTTGGCACCAAAGACTTAAGTACCACTGAAGTTTCCTCATATGCAGTCTGGCATATGGAATGAGAATGCAAGAGGCCATGAACCCTAGGGCCTGCAGAATTTTCCTTGCAGACAACTGGGTTCTGGTGTCTATTTGAGTGAAGTAGCCTATCAGATAGGCTTGTTTTTCTGGAGTAAGAAATGCCACCTCTGTGTCCAAGCTTGCTCCCAAGAATACAATCTTTTGACTGGGGATTAGTTTTGATTTTTTTGTTGACAGTGTACACCAGGGAGGTAAGAAGGTTCTTTACAAATTTCAGGTGCTGCAACAGCTTTTCCTGACTGCCTGAATCAGGCAACTGCCCAAGTACAGGTAAATCTGGATCTTCTTCTGTCTGCAATAGGCAATGGCTGGAGCCAGGCATTTTGTGAAGACTTTGGGAGCAGTGGATAAGCCAAAGGAAAGTGCAGAGAACTGATAATGCATAGATCCTACCCTGAAATGTAGGTATTTCCTGCATGAGTCCCTGATAGGGATGTGCAGATATAGGCTTGTTTTTGGTCTAGGGTGGCTAACCAGGCATCTTTGGGCAGCACAGGAAGAAGCTACTGAAGGGTGAGCATTTTGAATTTTGGTACCACCAGGAAGGTGTTTAGAATGGAAAGATCTAGGATTGGGCACCAAATGCCTTCATTTCTGGGTACCAGGAAAAGTCTGGAATAAAACCCTTGACCTATCTATTCTGCAAAAACATGTTGAACTGCTCATTTGGAGAGCAAGAATTTAACTTGTTTTTTTGCCTCTGCCCACTGGTTTGGAGGGTGGTCTGGGAACCCTTTTGGGGTTGGCAGTGAGTGGAAGTAAAATTTGTACCTCTGGGATACAATGTTGAGAACCCATCAGTCTTTGATGAAGGTCCAGTTTTTTGCATGATGGGCAAGTTTCCCACCAAGGGGCACAAGCAGTTGGGCAGAGGTGAGGAGTGGAGTTGTGAAGTCATTGTGAGTTCTTTCCATAAGGGGGTGGCTTAACACTCCCTGTTTTAGAAGTGGAGGCACTCCATTGCTTAGATCTCTGCATACCCTGAGACTGTAATCTGGGGGGGGGGGGGTCTGTTTCCCCTGGGTCTAGTTTGAGATGGCCTTGATGGGGCTGGAAAAGACCAATATTCCGAGGGGCAATGCCTACTTAATCTTGCAGGTTGCATGTCTACACAAACTTGGCTTTTTATTCCATCTTTTTTAGAACCTCTTCTGCTTTGGTGCTAAACAGATTGTCCTTGTTCAAAGCAGCGTCTAGTTATTTTGATTTGACATGGTCTGGCAAGGTCTGCTCCTTAAGCCAAGCATGCCTTCTCAGTACAGAACCAGTGACTGCTGCCCTACAAGATGCTTCTAGGGCGTCAAAGCCACATTGCAAGGTATGCTTGCTGACTTGGCTTGCAGAATGCATAAGCTCGTGTAATTCTTTATTTTCTGCAAAGTCTGTAAAGGTAGATAATTTTTGCTTAAGTCCCATAATATATTGCTGGTATTTTAGCATGTGAAACTGGCAATTCAATGCCCTAATGGCGAGAGTTGCAGAGGTGTATACTTTTTTACCCCATCTGTCTAAAGCTTGGGAATCCCTGTCCTAAGAGGGGATTCTTAGCTGTAGTTGCTTTTACACCTTTAGGCCTCTGGGAAATGACCTTTGGGTCAGCAGTAGGATTTTTGAAAAGATATACGAAAGCGTCTGGGACTCTGTAGTATCTGTCTGGTTTTCTTGGAGCAGGGGGTAAAGTATCAGGAATTCAACTAGATTCCATAAAGACATCATCCATAACATCCAGAACTGGAGGGGGATTGCTAAGGGTTTATGCTGTGGAAAATCTAAAAATTCTGAGTCTCTTTTTGGATTGAGGATAACATTTTCTCTCAAAGTATGTAGTTTCACCAAAAGACAAATCCTCTGGAGGGGGAAAGCAGAGGTAAAAGAATCCTCTCCGTCTGAATCCTCATAAGCACATAAAGGCATGTCTTCATATTCAAAACCTCAGCGTAGTCTGTTAAAGCTGCTGGGGACAGGTCTCTCTCTTAGCAGGGGAAGGCTGGCTTCCCCTAATCAACATAATCAGGTCTTGCACCATTTTAAGCATTTGATGTTGTGGCAAGGAAGCAGGTGCTTGAGTTTGGATCGGTTTTATAGGTGTAGCTTGTACTATTCCCTTAGAAACTTGGTAGTTTTAGAAAGAACTGAAGATGCAAAAGTTGTCGGTTTGGGTCGAATATCGGCAATGAGAAGAACTTCCTCGGAAGCCAGTGTCTGCACAGTGGCTCCGGACCAATCCAAGGTAAAGACACCCGCAGGTTCCATAGTCAAAGAGTTGTCTCGCGGCATACCGGACTCTGAACGGGTCTTGGCAGCGGCCTGCAAATCCATCAAAGCAGGCCTCAGGGGCTGTGAAAGCACCTCACTTGGTACCAACGAATTGCCAACTAGCTTAACAGAAGCGTCGGCAGTTTTGGACCTGTGCAGTCTGTCTTTATCCCTACACATTTCGGAAGATCGGTATTCGGATGGCTTACCGAAGCCATTTTGGAATACAGAGATTGAGAGCAAAAGTATTTAGTGACAATAAGGGCCAGACGACGAACAGTTTGGGCGTTGAACAAAGCACAGACAGCGAGGTACGTCGTGGTCTGGGGCTAAACAGGTGATGCAGTAAGAATGGAAATCTCGGTGTGGCATTTGCTTTCCACAGGCGAGACAATTGTTAACATTTTCTGGTACTGGTTAAAGCAAGAAAAAAGGATCCCCAACGGGGTACTTACCTTTAGAAGACTTCAGGATGATTCAATTCAGAAACGAAAACTCAGGTAGCAGCTGGCCAGCACTCGTGCAAACTGCTTCAGCTTCGGGCTCCTCGGCAAGAAAGACTGATATAATGCATCGGCTGCCTGTTTTTATACCTCTGACGACCTGACGTCAGTCCTGAAGCGATAGCAGCCAATGTAGAAATACTAAGTCTCTGGTATTCGAGCAGACTGAGGGATACCTGCTGGCAGATAACCAGAGTGCGATGACTGCAACAGTGAAACACGAAGAACATCTCTGCTTCACATGAATGGAGATCCTATTCCAGGGAAGGGGTAATCTCTGGGATACATACCTGTCTCTCCAGCAGCTCCTATTTAAATCACAGACAAGTCTTTAGAATGGGAAATTCTGGTGGTGGTTGTTTTGCAGATATGCAGGAGGTCCATAATGGTGGGTGTCTTACAATGCCTTGTATGTCAGGCACATATTTCCCCCTCAACAGCCTGCAGGAGACTGAATACAGGGATAGTGGCATGTTACTTATGCCCTGTATTCTTTTGAGGAACATCTATAGACGTTCCAAATGTTGCATTCGTTAAGTACATATCAAGCGGGGCACTACTCTCAATGACAGGTCTGCTGAATGCCAAATACAGTGGAGCAATGACCTCCTTGGACCTAGATACCACACCATTGTTTAGAAGTTACGCAACATAAAATGACTCACTACTGTAGACACATGGTCAAATGCTAGATTACTGTCTACATGCATCTCCAAGTCCCTGACTACTGAGTCAATTCTTATGTTAATATGATGGTTACTTGGGGTAGATGAGTTCCTGAAGGATATTATTATGCAATTGTTGGTGTCACCAGTTATTTGTCTGTTTCAGCCCTTCCTGGAGAATATTTGTGTCAGTGGGGGATTCGATGAGTGGTCCTAATTTGCAATCTGCAAATTTAGTCAGCCAAACACCTTTGACATTGGCGTGGACTTCAGAAAAGTAAATGCTAAAATGGAGTGGTCCCAGGACCAATCCGGGAGGGTCTCCACTTGTGACTAGTCCCTTTGTACAGGTGGACTCCTCAATTCTAACTTCCAAAGTTCTGTCTGTGAGCTAGCTGCCTATTCCCCATATAACTTAAGGGTGTACACCTAACTTAGTCAGCTTGTCTACAATATCTGAGTGGGGTATTGTCTCAAATGCCTTGACCAGGTCAAGATAGGCACTGTGAACAATTTTGCCCACATCCATTCCTTTGCTAACCTTCACAAACAAGTTCACTAGTTTCAGTACAGATGACCTGCCTTTGACGAAACCATACTGGGACGGGTCCAGTGTTTGGAGGTTTCCTATGTCATTACTGATCATTTCCATAATTCTTGCTACAGCTTTACATAGGAGAGTAGTGAGACTTATCGGTCTGTAGATCGCCAGCCTTTGTGGAGAGGGATGGATGTTGCTGTTCTCTATTTGTGAGGGATGAAGCCTGTTTAAAGAGCTACAATTAAACAGAAATTCAACAAGTCTGACAGGTCATGTTTCATGCTATTTAAAAGGCATCCTGGGATACTGTCTAGGTCCACTGATACAGTGATCTTGGCCTTAGAGACAGCAATGGTGACCTGTTCCCCAGTTATACAAGGAAAACAGAGCACGTGTTCATGTAGCCTGTCCAATCAGAACACCAAACCAATGAAATACACTTCACAAAACAGGCATACATAGGGTCAACGGCCCTTAACAGGCTATCACTGTGTCTCTACTGAAAACAAAGTGTTAAAACCAATAGAGTAGCTTAAAACACTTGGTACTTCAATATAAAAACATAATACAAAGGTTAACCACCTTCATCTCCATCACACATGGGATGACTTCAGTACCGTATAAACATACAACGAAATTTGAATATCCCTCTCAGTTTGTTACATGTGAGTATAACCCAGTCATTAATCAGCTGATTTCTTTGAACTGCCCATTACTAATTGCATGCTAGAAATATTTAATCATAAACTAAATTTCAAAAAACATTTACATTAAAAAAAATCATATTAAAAATTTTCAATACATAATAGTAATAAATCATAATCACCCTATACTTTTTGTTGGACCTTAGTTTTAATACTGGGGCAATGGAAACCTGGTCGGTAAAGCCATAACTACAAGTTGCGCCAACCTTTAGTTGTCATATCAGTTCTCTCTGTTCTAATTTTAATTTCCAAGAACCTCCCCTCAAATCATTGTGGACAACTTCCACCAAACCAAATGCAATTTTTGCAGATTTACAATCCAAAGTAAGTTTTAAAAAGTACAGTTGTGTACACTTACCATAAATGTAGATGTTAGAGTGTATTCACTGTTGCAGTCCTCATATGTGGGTTATCTGGCTCCTGGCACCCCTCAGTCGGCTCGAATACCAGAGTCCTTGGTATATGATGTCCGCTGCCGCCGGTTGTAAAACTGTCAGTAAGTCAGGTATAAAGGGTGGCAGCCGATGCCATTTCTTCAGTTTTTCTTGCCTTAACTGTCAGGAGTCCCCAAAAGAAGGCTAACCCAGGAATGGTAGCACCCTGGACACATCATACAAAAAATAAAAATCTACAGTCTGTGCCTTAGGAAAAAAGGGGGAATGGAGGGGGGGGAATGGTGGGTGGGAAACCAGAACTGCAACAGTGAATACACAATACACTCTAACATCTACATTAATGTTAAGTGTACACAACTGTACTATGTTCTTTGAGTTTCACTGTTGCAGTCCACACAATATGGGTTGATTCCCAAAGCCCAGGAAAAAGACAAAGGGGGAGGAAGGATAACAGATTAAGGGTTGGAAAGGAGGCCCTGCAAAACTGCAGAGGCAAATCCTGCCTTGGATTTAGAAAACAAGAGTAGATTGTAATGCTTTGTGAAAGTATGGAAAGAAGACCAAGTAGCTGCTTCTGGAATATCCTTAGTAGGCACACCTCTCAGAAAGGCTGCAGAGGTAGAGGCTGCTCTAGTAGAAGGGGTCCTAACACCCTGAGGGGGAACCTTCCCATGCTGCAGGTAACAAAAGTGAATACAATGAGCAATCCATTTGGAGATGGTTTGTTTTGAAATAGCTTTACCCTGAGCCCCAAGAGCAAAACTAACCAATAACTGTTCAGATTTTCGAAAGGATTTGGTCCCAAGTAAAATCTCAGCTGTCTATGCACATCAAGAGAATGCAGAATCCTTTCTCCTTTATTTTGGAGGTTGGTGAAAAAAGTAGGCAGGTGAATAGACTGGTTAAGGGTAAAACTGGAAACTACGTTAGGCATAAAGGAGGGATTGGTTCTCAGAGAAACACGTTCGGAGTGAAAAAATAATTTAAGGTTCTACTGCCATTAAGGCTTGCAGCTCAGATACCCTTCTAGCTGAAGTAATAGCCAAAAGGAAAGCAGTCTTCCAGGAGAGAAACTTAAAATATGCAGAGGCAGCTGGTTCAAAGGGAGGCAGAGTATGTTTTTCCAGGACAAAATTAAGATCCCAAGCAGGAGTAGGAGCTCTTCTGGGAGGACTAAAATTACTCGCTCCCCTCAGGAATTGTTTCAAGGGGCGAGAAAAAAATGGGTTGCTCAAAAGAACAATGAGCCGAAATTGCTGAAGCATGAATTTTGATTGAAGAAAAGGAAAGTCCACCATTAAGCAATCTTGATAGGTTGTCAAGAATGAGTGAAAGAAGAATGAGAAAAATATTCTCCTTTAGCTAGCAACCAAGAGCAAAATATCTTCCATTTATCTGCATAGGATTGTCTTGTGCTAGGCCTCCTGGCCTCATGAAGAACTTCAACCACCTGTTGGGAAAGAATTAGAGTATTAGCCAGGCAGTTAAATGCAGTGTTTGAAGATGAGGATGAAGGAACTTTCCCCCTCCCTGAACCAACAGATCTGGTACTGGGGAAGATGTCAAGTTTAAGCCTAGGAAAGGCTGAGGAGGGGATAACAATGCTGCCTGGGCCAATCTGGTGCTATCAGAATAGTCTGTGTTTTTTGTCTCTTATCTTTAGCAGTACCCTGGGAAGAGGAGGGAATGCATAAACAGAGATGTGTCCATAGAAAGGACAACACATCCACCTTCCAAGCTTTGTTGTGAAACTCCCTGGTGTAGAAGGTTGGAAGGAGATGACTCGCTCCCAGAAGTAGAAGGTTGGAAGGAGATGACTCGCTCCCAGAAAAACAATCTCCCTAGAAGGAACCAACTGACTTCTTTTTGTTGAGAGTGTAACCCAAAGAGGTGAGAATGTTCTTCACAAAATCCAAATCCTTTTCTAGTTGTTCTGGGGAATTTGCTTGAATGAGACAGTCATCCAGGTAAGGATAAATCTGAATGTTTCTCTGCCTGCAAAAAGCAATGGCTGGAGCCAGGCACTTCGTAAAAACTCTGGGAGCAGTAGATAAGCCAAACGGCAATGTAAATAATTGAAAGTGTTGCTCCCCAGCCCTGAAGCTAAGGAACTGCTGGCAGCTCTCCCTTATTGGGATGTGCAGATAAGCCTCCTTGAGATCCAAAGTTACCATCCTTGTCCAGCATTGGTGTAATTGTTGAAGGGTGAGCATCTTGAATTTGGGAATCAGAAAAATATTTAGAATGGACAGATCCAGAATAGGGTGCCAGGTGCCCCCTTTCTTGGATACCAGAAAAAGCCTTCAATAAAAACCCAGGCCTGCCTGATATGCAGGAACTGGCTCTATAGCCCCCATAGTCTGTAGTCAAGAAATCTGAGTTCCTACCTCTGCCCTTGTGAGTTCTGGGTACCTTTGTAAAACAGGGAAGGTGTGAAAGTGAAAGAGAAACTTGCAACCTTGGTTTACTATGTTGAGCACCCATTTGCCGTCTGTGATGGTAGACCATAACTCTGCAAACCTGGCTAACCTTCTCCCCCAAAGGAAACCCAGGGTCCGCAGAGGTAGGCACAAGAAGGCCGGAGTCATTGAGAAGGTTTGCTTTGGGAAGTTGGCTTAGAACTCCCTGATTTATCAGAAGAATGCCATTGTTTAGCTCTCTAGAAGACCTGAAACCCCTATACCTAGAGTGATCCTGCTTGCCAGGATCAGGGAAAGACCAATTCTTGGAAATATGTCTACTGAACCTTAAGGAAATCTTTTACATCTTGCTTAGATTTCCTTATCCTCCAACTTCTTCAGTACCTCCTCAGCCTTATTACCAAAAAGACTGTCCTTGTGCAAAGGAACATCCAGCAATTTAGATTTACTGGTTCAGAAAGAGGCTGCTCCCTGAGCCAAGCATGCCTCCTAATTACAGAACCAGTGGCTGCTGCTCTGCAGGAAGCTTCCAAAGTGGCAGAATTCAGTAAGTCTTGTAAATCTTTGTTCTCAGTCATGGAAGGAATACCGCCAAGTTCAGCCTTAAAAGTATCCCCAAAGGAAAAATCTTCTGGAGGGGAGGCAGAAGGGATAGAGTCCTCAGCATCAGAATCCTCAAAGCCAGAAAAAAGTTGAGAATTTCCTTCTTCACCAGCAGACATACTGGAAATTTCAGAATCTGAGAGAAAACATCAGGAGATAATTCCTTAGCCCTCTTTGAAGGGGGGATGAGAAACCCTTATCAGTGAAAGATCATCACCAGCCATCTTTACCAACTGGGACTGAGGGAACAAGAGGGGAGGCAGACACCTGCTTGTGAGTAGGTTCTTGGCTGGAAGGTTTAACTAGCAATCCAGAGCGACTCGGGAGGCCTAGCAACTGCAGAAGTCTGAGCCAAGGTAGTCTGGTCTGGTTCTGGTCTCATGTCGAAAAGAGGTGTCCGAAGCCAGTGCCTGCAAAGCGGCTCCGGACCCATCTGAGGCAGCGACAGGCAGAGGGTCTAAAGATTAAATCGAGCCTGTGGCATGGAGGACTCTGTAAAGGTCTTGGCAGAGGCCTGCGGCTGAAAATCTGCAGAATGCAGGTGCTGCGAAAGCGCCTCGCTGACTACCGCTGTGCTGACTACCAATTTCACAAGTGCGTCTTCAGAAGATTTAACCCAAGGCCTGTCACGGTCCTGGTCTTTGGGGTTCCTAGGTACATCCGAAGTTGGGAGACCAGAAAATGCCATACCGACGAACATAGGCCAGACTCCGAAATGCTTATACAAAATCTTTGCTTTACGGCGTATGGTACGTGGGTTAAAGGAAGCACAGAGATCACAGTTAGGGACGTTGTGCTCAAGGCCCAAACAAGTTATACAACAGGAATGGAAATCACGGTGAGGAATCGGTTTTCCACAGGCAAGACAGTTAACTACATCTGACATTCGTTTAAGCAAGAAAAGAGGATCCCCAACGGGGTACTTATCTGAAGGAGTCTTCAACTTGGTAGTTGGAAAGCGAAATGAAGGTGATCGGCAATAGTGCAAATTGCATCTGCTTCGGTCTCTGTGGCAAGAAAGACTGAGGAAATGGTGTCGGCTGCCACCCTTTACAACTGACAACAGTTTTACAACCGGCGGCAGCAGTCATATACCAAGGACTCTGGTATTCGGGCCGACTGGGGGCTACTGGGAGCCAGATAACCCAAATGTGAGGACTGCAACAGTGAAACACGAAGAACATCTGCATTGTTATAATTGTTCCTTGAAATGGCATACAAGTTCTCATAGATACTTTTTCTTTCCAACATAAAACTTGGAACAACCCTTAGAGATAGCTGTATAAACTACTCCTTTAGTCCCTTAATTCCCAGAGGTTAAATATATCCTATTAAGAAAATTATCAAAACAGTGCAGGTTCTAAAATATAGAAGCATTGGTTATATGCCCCATATTTTTGCGTACCTCTAGAATCATTAGTTTTAACATTTAAGGGGTGCTCAGAGGTAGTTACAATTTCTTGCTGTCTTAAAAACAAAGTTAGATTTCTCACCAAGTGTTATAAAAATCTCATCCTTCACCTTTAAAATATTCCAGTTATTGTATACAATGTTTTTTACTTCATTTCAACAAGCATTAAAGGTAAGAACTACGTAATTGGTAAACTCATTCTTTTCCCTGAATATTCAGTCTCTCCTTACTGTTGTGGGGCTTGTGTGCTGCTCTCAGAGGGACATATCTAATACTCCAACCTTTAACAATTGCATCCTTAAAATTATTTAAAAAAACAAGGTGGATAATTTCTATCCAGAAACAAGTTGACAATTTTTCAACTAGTGTCAAGAAAATTGTGTAATCAGGGCACATCCTCCCTGCCCTGACTGTCCTTTAAAAATATTCTTTCTTTGTATAATGTGGGTGGCAACTTTTAAAATCCAGATAATTGTAAAAAGGTTTTCTGTAAATTTTTGAAACAAAACCTTGTAACTCTTGTAAATGTTTACATCTAAAAAGCAACACTACTGCTAGAGTGTGAGTACATTTAGAAAATGATGTAGTTTTATTAATATATATCAAATGCTTAAATATTTAAATTAGTATCCTTCCATACGATGAATACATCCACGAAATGGCAATATATAAAGCAATATTTATTGCACTGTGAACATAAACATGGTTTTGCATAGCTGTACATAACATTTGCAAATATGGGGACACAATTTGCACCCATAGCTACCCCCTTAGTTTGCGAGAAAAATTCCCACTTGAAAAAAATGTAGCTATTAGTAAAAAAAAATAAACTCCATTAACATCAACAATAAAATTAATTAGACCATCCTCCAAGTCTCTAAGTTCCACAATGGCAGAATGAAACAACTAAACTCCCTCCTTGTGAGGAATACTCTACAAATCATCTACTGCGAAAAACTAGCAAGTGTGTTAAAAGTTGTGGTTGACAGTAAGTCCCAAAAAACTCCAAATGTGTTGTATGTTCTTTAAGGACCCTTTCAGTAAGTGATGTACAAACATAGCTAGTGGATGCATTTTCCAATTTTGTCCCGAGACAATTTATATGGGGATGAAGCAACATTTTTATGGATCTTAGGGATACCAAAGACAACTGGAACAAGAGAGCATTTAAGTAAATATATCCCGGGAAATAACTCCATGTAAAGCAGCGTCAAGAAATACATTTTCTTATTTGTAATATTTATTATCCGTAAAGCTAGCTTTAAAAGTCAAGTCTGTTTGTCCTAAATTAAGTGCATTTATATAATTTAGAATTAGGACTATACATTTACATTATTTATATTTACATGTTTTAGTCATTATTTACTAACTAAAATGTTTTATGAAATTTGATTCTCTTAACATTTTTATGATGTTTAAACAAGTTTTAATATGTACATTTAAGGACTTTATGTGGTGTCTAAGCCTTTTCTATTAGTTAAATGGGAAGTCTTAATTTGTTTCTGAAGTTGTTCCTTTTATTGTGGGACAAAAGCACTAAAACTTGTTTTAATTTAAGAGTCTGCTGTGATATCTGGTGCATTTTTTAATTACTTTTTCATTTTTTACAAAACCACGCTATGTCTGTTTCACCCACATTTTCAATACATGCACGCAAGTCCACTATCTTGGGCTGCTAACATTAACCTTTCAACTTTTGGTTTAAATTCATCTCTCCTCAACCATTCCTGTGTTTGATTCTGAACATGAAATTGTTCAAGAGTTCTCTAACTGCAACTATATTTATGCATTTTCCACATTTCTTGCCTTCACATCTGATCCTTCACCTTACACTTTTTTGTTTGGCACATTCAGTTGCTGCCTGATTTTTATCTACTTCTGGTATGATTTCCACTCTAACTTGACGCCAATATGCTTCTGCTAAACTAAGCAGTTAAGTCATCTTAGACTTATTCTCACGGTTCAAAACTTATACTACATTTGGGTCCTGTGAGGTTAGATATATGCAGTCCCATGATTGCAGATCAATACATGTAATCAATTTAGTCAAGGCTGATACCTTCTTCAAAATGGGGAATATGTAGTCTTAGTATGCACTGAGTTTTATACATCATTTAATGAGCATGAACCATCCTTGTTTTCCTGTCGAACCTATCCAACACCTTTTGTGGCCAGTCAATCACTCCAGAAGTGTAAGTTAGGACAGAAACAGCAAACTGATTTATAGCTTGAACTTAATTCCTAGATGTCAATGCTGTTTTCAGTATTAATTTTTAAATCTTCTAAAATATTCTTTAAGTTTTATTCACATTTGTTCATGTTTTATTGTTGAGCAACAATCTTGCCATATTATTACGCCTTTCAGCATACAGTCCTTTTGTCATTAGTATATCACAATACTCAGTATAGCTGGCTTCATTAATAATGAGCTCTGCACACAAAGTACAGTTTTGTACCTACCATAAATGTAGATGTTCGAAGATCCACATTGCTGCAGTCCTTACTTATGGGTAGTCCGCTGTCCTCGGTCGGCCCGAATACCAAAGTATTAGGCTGACGTCGGTCATGGGCGCCTAGATCTGACATCAGAGCGTCAGGGTATAAAAGCGCATGACCGACGTCATATCCTCAGTCTTTTCTTGCCCCAGATGTCAGAAGACCAAACAAGAAAGGCCACAGCCAAAAACAGAATACCTCCCAAAAACATGCCCAACAACAACCATCACCCAAAGCATAAAACTATGTCAAACTACAGAGGAGAAGGAGGGAGGGTAAATTGGACTGCAGCAATGTGGATCTTCGAACATCTACATTTATGGTAGGTACAAAACTGTACTATGTTCTTCATCTCACATTGCTGCAGTCCTTACTTATGGGTAGAATCCCAAAGCAACGGGAAAGGGAGGATGGCAAAATCATAAAGCATTAGGGGCTGCTAAAATGCCCTGTAATATTGCAGTGGCAAATCCAGCCCTAGACTTAGAATAAAGAGGAAGGTGGTAATGTTTAGAAAAAGTATGTACTGAACTCCAAGTAGCTGCTTCCAAAATATCTTTTGTAGCTACCCCCCTTAGAAAGGCAGTAGAAGTGGCAGTAGCTCTAGTCGAATGAGGTCTGATTCCAGCCGGAATCTCCTTACCATGATGGGAATAACAGAAAGAAATACAAAACCCAATCCACTTAGAAATAGTTTGTTTTGAAACAGGTTTACCCTGAGAACCCAAAGCAAAAGAAACAAACAACTGCTGAGACTGTCTGAACTCCTTGGTTCTGCTCAAATAATAACGCAACTGCCTGTGAATATCCAAAGTATGCAAAATCTTCTCCCCTTTATTTTGGGGGGTTGCATAAAAAGTAGGCAAATGAATAGTTTGGTTTAAGGCCACACTAGAAACCACTTTAGGCATAAAGGAAGGATTAGTACGCAAAGATACCCTATCCTTATGAAAAATCAGGAAAGGCTCCACTGCCATAAGGGCCTGTAATTCAGAAACCCTTCTTGCAGAAGTAATGGCCAACAAAAAAGCAGTTTTCCAAGACAAATACTTTAACTCGGCCGTAGCTGCTGGCTCAAAAGGTTGTAGAGTAAGTTTTTCCAACACAAAATTGAGATCCCAAGCAGGAGTAGGAGCTCTACGTGGGGGTCTTATGTTCTTTGCCCCTCTAAGAAATTGCTTAAACAAAGGATGAGAGAACAAAGGAGGGTCACAGTCATAGTGAGCAGAAATGGCTGCAGCATGAATCTTTATAGAGGAGAAAGACAAACCTTTGTCCAGTAACTCAGTAAGATATTGAAGAGAAGCACGTAAATTAGGCTTGGAAACATCAAAGTCCTTCTCTTTGCTCCAAACAAAAAATCTCCTCCATTTATCAGCGTAAACTTTCCTTGTACTAGGCCTTCTGGCCTCCAAAATAACATTCAAAACTTGTTGTGGCAGCTGAAACCCTCCAGGGTCTAAAACAGAATATGCCAAGCTGTTAGATGCAGAGACTGAATCCTGACAATGAGGAAGTGACTGCCCTCCTGAGACAAAAGATGCGGAATTAAAGGTAGAGGCCATGGAGGCTCCCTTACTAAACTCCTCAGAAGTGGGTACCAGTGCTGTCGAGGCCAATCCGGCGCTATCAGAATCATGGATGGCTTGTCTTGTCTGGCCTTCAAGAGTACCTTGGGGAGGAGAGGCAGAGGTGGAAAGGCATAGACATGAAGATTGCTCCAACTGAATGATAGAGCATCCACCTTCCAAGCTGTGTGATGAAACCTTTTTGTGCAAAACTTTGGCAACTGGTAATTTAGTGGAGAAGCGAACAGATCTATGTCTGGAGTCCCCCATAACACTGTCAACTGCTGGAATACATGAGGATCCAATTTCCACTCGTGAGGATCCACTATTTGTCTGCTCAACACATCTGCTAAGGAGTTCTGTGCTCCTGGCAGAAACCTTGCCTGAAGATTGAGGTGTAAACTGAGAGCAGTCTCCCACAAAATCATTGCTTGCCTGCAAAGAGGGTATGAATGGGTTCCCCCTTGCTTGCTGATGTACCACATGACAGTAGTGTTGTCTGTTTGAATCAACACCTGCCCTGGGTGAAGTAAATCCTTGAAAGCCATCAATGCAAACTGGACTGCTAACATCTCCTTCAAGTTGATATGCAAATGTTGAAGTCTGACAGGCCACGTGTCTTGCACCCATTTTCCATTGAGGTGTGCTCCCCAAGCCTTGTCCGAGGCATCTGTCGTTAGAATCTGACTCGCCTCTGGTCGGGTCACAAAGAGTCCCTTGTTTAGGTGACATTTCTGAGCCCACCACAAAAATTCCTTCTGAATGCAAGGTATTATCTGAATGACAGTGTCTAGATCTTGGCAGTGTTGTGTCCATACATTTTTGAGATACCACTGAAGCTTCCTCATATGCAGTTTGGCATTGGGAAGCACCGGAATACAAGATGCCATGAACCCCAAGGCTTGAAGGACTGTCCTTGCAGTCAGCCTGGACTGTAGAGACATTTGATGGAAATAAAGAGAAAGGCTTCTTTGTTTGTCCAGGGTCAAAAAAGCCATCTGGGAAGCTGTATTCAGTCTCACACCCAGAAAGCACATGTCCTGAGAGGGTACTAGACTGGACTTTATTTCGTTCACAGAATACCCTAGGCATCTTAACACTACCATCACATACTGTAGATGATGAAGTAGTTCGTCTTTGTCTTGAGCAATAATCAGGCAATCGTCCAAATAAGGATAAATCTGTATTCCTCTTAACCTGAAAAAGGCCATCACTGGAGCCAGAACCTTTGTGAACACTCTGGGCGCAGTAGATAAGCCAAAGGGCAATGCAGAGAACTGATAATGTAAATTTCCAGCTCGAAAACGCAGGTACCTCCTGCAACTGGGCCTGATAGGAACATGAAGATAAGCCTCTTTGAGATCCAGAGTTACCATCCAATGATCTTTTCCCAACAGAGGTAAAAGCTGTTGTAACGTCAGCATCTTGAACTTTGGAATGTCCAGATAAGTGTTGAGGATAGATAAATCCAAAATTGGTCTCCATGTGTTCCCTTTCTTTGGAACTAGAAACAGGCGAGAATAAAATCCTAGGCCCACTTCTGACAGAGGAACTGGCTGTATAGCTCCCATTTGAAGAAGTAAAGAAATCTGTTTGTGAGCCTCTAACCTTTGCCGAGGAGGAACATCTGGCATGCCTTTGAAAGGAGGCAATGTATGGAAATAAAACTTGTAGCCTCGGTTTATAATGTCCAATACCCATTTGTCCTGGGTGACTAAAAGCCAGTTTTGCTTGAAAAGTGCTAACTTTCCTCCCAAAGGAGCTGCCAGGCAAGAGGAATCTGGCAGCTGAAAATGCAGGTCATTGGGCCTGTTTACGAAAGGACTGGCCCCTGCCCTCACCTGTAGACTGTGCAGGCGAACTCCATGTTCTAGGTCTGAAGGAACTCTGAGCTCTGCCCCTACCACGCCTAGATCTGCCCCTAGACTGAGAATCAGAAGAAGGGTACGTCCATCCTTTAGTAGGCCAATTTCTACTAAACTTTGGAGGTTGCACCTGCAAAAAATCTTTAACAGTCTGCACAGACTTAGCCTTGTCCTCCATTTTCTTTAATACAGACTCCACAGGAGGACCAAACAAAACTTCAGACTGTAAAGGGGCATCCAGAATTCTAGTCTTAACATGCTCAGACAAATTCTGATCCTTAAGCCAGGCGTGCCTTCGAATAACTGAACCAGTGGCAGCCACCCTAGAAGAAGCCTGTAAAGCATCAAAGCCACATTGTAAAGAATGCTTGCCCACCTGTTCAGAGACATGTACCAAATCCTGCAATTCTTTACACTCTATACCCTCTGCTAAAGCATCCACTTTAGATTTTAGCTGAGAAAGGAGGAAATTCTGATATTTCAACATATGAAACTGGCAATTTAAAGCCCTCATTGCTAACGTAGAAGAGGTATACACCTTCTTACCCCATCTATCCAAAGCTCTAGCTTCCTTATCTAGAGGAACCGGATTTTTTACAACAGAAGCTCTAACACCCTTAGGCCCCTGACTAATAGTTTCTGGGTCTGCCCTAGGACTTTTATACAGATATTTATGAGCCTCAGGCACCCTGTAATACCTGTCTGGTTTGACTGGCGCAGGAGGCACAGAATCTGGATTAAGGGAAACCTCAGAGAAAACATCTTGAACAACATCCAAAACTGGAGGTATAGCTAAGGGTCTATGCTGTGGTAAAAACAAAAATTCCCTAAGCCTTTTCCGTGAATCAGAGAAATCCTGTCCTTCCCACTTAAAATGCTCCCTCATGGAATGTAAAGTTTCCGAAAATGAAAAATCCTCAGGAGGAGAAGCAGAAGGAGTGGAATCCTCTGCATCAGAATCCGAATAAGGAGGAAAATCTTGAATGTCTTCCACAGAAGACTCTGAATCATCTGAGGCCTGCTCCAAACTTTCCAACTCTGGCTCTACCCTGGGCCTCTTATCAGGAGGGGGCATAGAACCTCTAATTAAAGTAATCAAATCTTCTGCCATTTTAAGCATGTGCTTTTTAGGCACTGACCCTGAGGAACCAGGACTGACACCAGAGGAAGGCAAAACAGACCTGCCCTTAGAAGGAGCCTTAGAAATAGTAGCAGAAGGCCTAACCACCCTAGGCACAGTAGGGAGAATAGTAACCTGAGAGGCCCCTTCAGCCTGACCTGACTCCTGTGAGGCCACCTCTTGCAAAATCAAAGTTTCCCCCTGAGTCTCAACAGAAACTTCAGCCTGGTCCATCTGTTCCCCTGTAGCTTCTAATGGACCGGCGGCCGAAACGGACGAATCATCCTGCCTAGGCTTCACAGATTTGTCTTTGCGCTTCTTCGTGGAAGCGGGCGTCGGAGGATCCGACGGCATATTATAATTACACCACTTGCCAAAGACTAACCTAGCGCAATCTAACCTCCGTTTTATAGTGCGCTTATTGAACCTAGCACAAAACCGACACCCGACTACGTCGTGCTCCGGTCCCAAACAAGGAATACAAAGTGAGTGGTAATCCCTATGCGGTATCTGTTTCCCACAAGAAATACAATTATTCACTTTTTCTGACATCCGGTAAATAACTGAGGCAAGAAAAACAAAAATATTCCCCAACGGGGTACTTAACCCAACTTGGTATCGGTCTGAAACTCCGAATTCGAAAAATTTCAGAACGCCGAACGGCACTTGCAACGCTGCTTCTGCATCGGACCATGCGGCAAAAAAGACTGAGGATATGACGTCGGTCATGCGCTTTTATGCCCTGACGCTCTGATGTCAGATCTAGGCGCCCATGACCGACGTCAGCCTAATACTTTGGTATTCGGGCCGACCGAGGACAGCGGACTACCCATAAGTAAGGACTGCAGCAATGTGAGATGAAGAACATCTGCATATTACCTTTGAGGCTGCAGACATAGCTCAGGAATGTCTAGTGGTTGTCCTTGGTCTGTGAGGGCAAAGAGATATCAGAAGTGGGATTTGAACCCGTGCCTCAGTCTGGAGGCAAGAATTCCCATGAGCTATGGAAGGCACTTCAATCCTCAAGTCTTGCACATCAGATCACTTAGCCACCTTGACAGTCACATTCCACCTTTTTACTGGTTGGCAATTTAAACCAGTCAGGCTTAAACTACACTGCAAAATGCCACTGTTTATGGATGAGTCTGATTCTAAGGCAGAGATGCCCTGGAGAGGATAGTGAAAACTATGTGGATGTTATTTCCCTGCAGGAACAATTGGTTCACCTGAAGAAACGTGACCCCTTTCCTCTCTAATGAATAAAAAGTGTATGAAGTCGGTCTTCCGCTGGAAGACTTATTTTTTATTTTATTTTACATTTGTTGACCAGGATAGTCCAACTGGATACATGTTCATTTTCAGCAGAGGCCCGGGGAGAAAAGCTCCAGAGTATACACAATAAAACATAGTAATAAGGACAATATAACAGAAAATAAAGGTGAATGCAGCAGTGCAGACAAACTCAAGTAGGCAATTACAGTTAATATTTTGACATTCAAAAGTAGACAGTTTCATGACATTTGTAAGCATGAGTTATAGTGAGGAGAAATGAAAAAACATTAGCACTGACATCTAGTAGATTTTTGTACATTTATTAAAGCTGGCTAGCCAGATTTGTTACAGTGAGAGAGCCAGTTTAGTGCCAGATGTTTGAGTTTGGTCTTAAATTCATGTGGGGGAGGACAGCATAGTAATGTCAGCTGGGAGTTGGTTCCATGTTCTACCTGCAGAGTTTGCCAAGAGAGATACTCCTGCTGTGTTGTTGGTTTTGATTGTAAGAATTTGAAGTTTATTAGAGGATCGAAGCAGTCTCTGATTAGTTTGGGCGGTGTTAATATTTCTAAGAGCTGGTGTGTTACCTGGATTAGAGAGAATCTTGTTAGCTATGATCAAAAGGTTATATTGCATGAGACTGGGGAATTCTAGCCACCCAAGCTGTTTGAGGTTAATGCAGTGGTGGGTTCTGCATGGTTGGCCAGTGACAAATCTGGCAATGTGATTGTAACAGATAGATAGTTTGTTAAGTAGGGACTGGTTTAGATTACACAGAAGGGGGAAGCATATATAAGTGTTGAAATTAGGCGAGAGTGGGCAATGGGAATCTTAGCTGCATGGGTTAGAAAGGCTTTAATTCTATACAATGAACCAAGTTTTTTATTGGTGTGCTTTATTTGATTAACATGAAGTTCAAATTTTAGGTTATTGTCAATAATGACACAGAGCAGTTTTGTAGAGGGGTCTGGGGAGATAACAGTACCATCTTTTGTGTTAATGGTGAAAGAGAAAGTTGCAGACCTTTGAGTAGATGTGAATAGCAACATTTTAGGTTTTTTGGGATTTAATAGCCGTCGACTAGTGAGCCAGTTTTGTACAATATTAAAGGTGGACTGGGTAGCATTCTTCAACTCTGAGGGAGTTGTGGCTGAGCAAACCAGAGTGGAGTAGTCAGCGTATTGTATACAGCTGACATTTGGGATGACAGTATACAAGTTATTAATGAAAATTGAGAACAGCTGGGGCCCTAATTTGGAGCCTTGTGGTACTCAAAGGGTGTTTGGTAGTAGTATTGAAAGCTTGTTCTGCCAGAGAACAGCTTGTTGCCTCCCAGTCAGGTAGGAATTGAACCATAATAAGGCATTAGAGTCTAGATTGAATGTTTGCAGTGTATGTAACAAACGTTGGTGACCTACCATGTCAAATGCCTTGGAGAGATCCAAGAAGAGGGCCAAGGAGATGCGATTATTATTGTGGTGGATATTGTAATGGTAAAGGCAAGTAGGGCTGAGGTAGTACTGTGGTGTGGTCGAAAGCCATGTTTGGTATCGGCCATGAGGTGATTTTGGATTAGATGGTACATGAGTTGTGTATACATTTTTCCAGTATTTTTGCAAGTGGTGAAAGTATAGTGATAGGTCTATAATTGGAGAATTCAGTGGAGGAGCCTCCTTTATGTAGTGAGATAATATAGGATGTTTTCCAAATGGTGGGAAGTTTTGCTTCTGCTATTGTATGGTTAATTAATACTGATACTGGATAAGCTATAGCATCCGCTGATTTTTGAAGGTATTCAGCGGGTAGATAGTCAGCAGATAGAGTGGTGGGTTTTAATTTTTTGATAAGGGTGCGGATGAGTGAAGTCTGAACTGGTTGGAAGCTAAAGGAGTGTCTATCTAAAGGGGTGGTATTGTCAAGCCTGGGGGGAGCTAGGAGGAAGTTGGCTAGCTAGGGTTTGAATTGTTTCAGTAAAGAAGTGGATGAGATTGTCTGAGACCTCTTCAGGAGATTTGTCAATGAAACCAGTGGGGATGGGAGTGTACTTTTTCCTAGGTGGAGTGGGTTATTTACACTAGCCCAGAACTTTTGGGGATTGTTTTGGTTTTCAGTCTGGATTTTACAGTAGTAATGTTTTTTGTCATTTAGAATTGCTTTTTTGGTGACATTTCTGACTTGTCTGTACTTAATATGGTCTAGTGTGTCTTTAATAAACCTCCAATGAGCCCAAAATTTGTTTCTAGTATGGATTTTTTGCCTAGACTCTTTGGTAAGCCATGGTGCTGTAGCTGCTTTCGTTCGCTTTGAGCGGACAGGTGCATGCAGATTAAGGATTTCTAGAAATTTGTTGTTAAAATAAAGTACTGCCTCCTCTAGGGGGAGGTGTTTTAGTAAAGACCAGTTGCAGGAGATAAGTTCCTGCTGGAATTTGGTCTGATCAAAGTGTTTTATGTGCCTGACTTTCCTGAGTATGGGTGGTTGTGAGTTAATACCTTTTTGCTTAACTACATAAATGAGGAGATGATCACTTAGACCATTGGGAAAGGTCCCCACAGTGTAAAGTTGGGGATTACTATTTACAAGCACCCAATCAAGTATACTTTATTTTTGGTTGGGTTTACCTAGCCTGGTAGGGGAAGTTATAGTTAGTGTGAAAGCATGCAGTTTGATGTGGGTAGAGGGGGATTCAGAGGAACAGGTTCCCTAATTTATATTAAGGTCTCCCAGCAGTAGGGTTTCTTGAGGGTAATGACAGGACAGCCAGTTAAGAGTTTCTTCCCAGTGTGGCTATGTTATTGCCTGGGGGGATATACATGCATATGATGTTAATGCATTTACTTTTGTAAATCTGCAGTTTAGTGGCAAGAATCTCGGAGTTGTTAATCTGAGTTGGTTGGTTTACATCACTGGTCAGGTTCAACTCAGATTTATACAGTATGGCTACCCCACCCCCTTTCCTGGATACACAATCTAGCTTGTGTATATTATAGCCAGGAGGTAACACCTCAATGTCAGTAGTGTTAGGCTTTAGCAATGTCTCAGATAGACAGAGTATCTCAGGAGAGTGGACAGCCAGGAGAGAATGTAGCTTATGTACCTTGTTATTAATACTCCTAATATTCAGATGACAGGTCAGAAGAGAGTTAGCTGCTTTTTTATTCTAGGTGGTTGGCTTAGGTTGCAGTTAGTGGGGGTGTGTATATCAGAGATGGAAGGGTCTGGGTTGAGGTGAATGTCTCCACTGAATATGATACTTGGTCCGTATTTAACTGTGAACCTCAATAGTTTATATAGGAGTTTACTGTATTGTCTAGGTTTGGAGTTAGTGTGCCTGGGGTTGGTAGGCTGGAGTAGTGTATAATGGCTTGAGTTGTTTCCTTTGTCATAGATATGGTTGAAAGTGTGATGCTTTATAGTTGGGGAGGAAGTATGCCCTTTAGGGTATTGATGATCTGTAAGCATCTGGTTTTCGTACTTGGTGAGTACGTAGGTGATTCGTAGAATGGGTTGTATATAGTAGTGGAACACAATGGTAATTGTTGGACAGACACTAAAGTAGGAGTTACAACCAATATGAGGTGTCAGAGTGGGAGGGGAGAGTATGTAGAGAGAAAAGTGATAGGCTAGAACAGGTAAGAAAGGGAGTAGTAGTTATGGCTAATAGGATAGTTGAGTGGGGGTGTGTGGTTAAGTACCTATAAATGTAGAGGTACTGGGGGCGGGTGGAATTTGGGGGCAGGGAGGGAAGCATAGCGGGGCTCTAACAGTCTTCCAAAATGTAAACTATCTCCAATTGTTATTTAAGGTATTGGTAAGTATATGTTGTTATAAGCTGAGTTTAGACAGTTTTTAATTTCTGCTGTCAATATAGCTGTACTGTATTCTGTTCTATGAACTAATTGTGGATTATAAATGGTATACTTGGAGGGCTTTTCTTAGCTTGCTAATCTTAACTCCAAGTTATGGGTACAGTGTATGAATTACAGGGTTGGGAGAGGAAAATGGAAGTAATACAATATCCAGAGATTGATAACAGGCTAGGACTACTGCCAGGGGATGACTAAGTTGAAGACAGGAGAGAGCCAAATTAATATGGGGACAGACTTACAAGTGCCTTTAGACCCAGGTCAGCAGCTTACAGGGAGATAGAGCAGTAAAGAACAAGTTTTAACCTTATCAGTTGAAGGTCTGACTTCAGGTGGATTATTTGTGGGTACAGGTTTTCAGGAGAGCTTTCTTCATGCAGGTGATACTTTTTGTTGGATATTTAGTGGGGGTCTCCCTATAATAAAACACAGATTAATGGTGAGAACCTTCCTAGTATAAGCATCTAGGCACCAAACAAACATTACACATTCACTTCAATTTTAGAGAATAGGGTAAAAAACGGCTCCAGTTTACTCCGTAAAACTTAAAAACAGTAATTAACTTCCTATCTATATTATCAGACAACAGACTAGGTAAACAGATGCTTGACCATGATTTTTGTTAGAAATATGCTTTTCGGAAGGTTCTTATGTTTGGTTACACATTATTCTGATGAATGTAAGTATAAACAGGCTTCAGTTTCAGGCGCAACAAGCTAGATACAGGGAATAAAGTTGTATCTATCTAAAGACAGAAAAGCAGTTGAAACAGGATAAATGCAAGTTTTAACTGCTGTATCCAACTTTAAAACAGTGACTTCTAATACAGCACAAAAGACTCCGTAAAAGTGAGCGTTTTATACATAGAGCCACAGGGAATAAAGTCGTATCTAGCTAAAGATCCTAATATAGATGAAACAAGATAAATACAAGTTCTATCGTATGCACTTTAAAGCAACAGCGACTACTAATACAACATAAAAAGACTCAGTAAAAGTGAGCGTTTTATATTTAGAGCCACAGATTGCACTAGTGCTATGCGCAGTTTCCAAAACACATTACACATGCATATCATTCAAAAACACATGGGGCACAACTTCAGCCACTTTTATTCAAGACTAGTTGAAGCTAAAAATCGCTAGAATACACTAAAAAAGTCCATTCACCTTTAGCATACTCAGTTACCAAAACACATTCCCATGCCTAGCAGCCAAAATACATGTAGAGTTTCTTTCGCTGTTAAACACTATTAATAGCTAGAAATGGCTGAGACTACCCTAAAAAATATGCCCGTTCACAGTTATGTTTAGGAGGCAAAGGCTTAACACAGTGACAATACAATGTTATAATGCTGTTTTATTTTTTAATTACATACCAATTGTGAGAAACAGGCTGCTGACTGGGTCTGGAAGCACAGGATATTTAAAAATGGCGGTTTACTACAGCTGTTTATGAAACCTCACATGCATAGAGAAGTAGAAGACGTTGTAAGCAGCAAAATCCACACGCTAGCTGCTAAAACTCACAGTACAGAACCAGCAAATAACCAACGAACTGCAGAAGTAAAAATCAAGTAGATTTAATGGTTTAGCGCTTTCTCTCGCTAAAGGCGAGCTTCATCAGGTTCTGAAGCTCGCCTTTAGCGAGAGAAAGCGCTAAACCATTAAATCTACTTGATTTTTACTTCTGCAGTTCGTTGGTTATTTGCTGGTTCTGTACTGTGAGTTTTAGCAGCTAGCGTGTGGATTTTGCTGCTTACAACGTCTTCTGCTTGTGGATTCTGTACGCTAATTCTGATGCATAGAGAAGTAGGAAGAGTTATAGTGCTCAAACAGTCTTCCAAAATGTAAACTATCTCCAATTGTTATTTAAGGTATTGGTAAGTATATGGTGTTATTATAAGCTGAGTTTAGACAGTACTTAATTTCTGCTGTCAGTATAGCTGTATTGTATTATGTTGTATGAACTAAGTGTGGATTATAAATGGTATACTTGGAGGGCTTTTCTTAGCTTGCTAATCTAACTCCAAGTTATGGGTTCAGTGTATGAATTACAGGGCTGGGAGAAATTATCCACAGGATGTGAAATGCACACATGTATGAAACAGGAATTGTATGTAATTCTGCTCTATGATTACAAGATTTCTGACTCTTACTACACCAGGAAGCTAAAATCTGTAAAATAACAATTAGAAAGTCTAAGGAAACAGCTATTCAAAAGCAGGAAAACAAAAACTCATTAGCAGGTAAAATCTAAAACACACCTTAAATGCATCTTATATTGTCTGTATGGGAAACATACAAGCCAAATTAGTTGCACAAACAAGATAGTTGAGCATCGAAGAGCTATCCTGGAGCTTGTGGTGCACAGAGCTGAAAGTTAGAATCCTGCAATTATGCCCATGTCAGGAATATCTTAAATTCAGCCAGTAAAAAATACAGTATTATGAGGTGGAGGCAGTTTAGGCCATAGTGTTGGAGAAAATTAGTAGCCCTCTCTACAAATTAGTGTGTGCGCATCTCTGCGTTTATGTAGAAATAAAATTTGAGAGGTGATTTAAAGTACAGTAACTGAGTAACTGAGCAACTGAGCAGTTGAAGACATTGAAACCCAGAGAAAGAGGTGAAGAAAGGTGTCTGGGGAACTAGGCCAAAGACTTTGCTTGTGGGTGGGGGGAGGGGGCAGTGTGAAACCTATTCTTTGGTATGGCAGGTATGGATAGCCTATCCAAGACAACAATGCATATTCCTGCACAGTCTCTGGGCCAAGCTCCACTTAGTGAGTTTAGTGATTTTTTTTTTTTTTTTTTTTGTAACACTAACTGGTATAGCACCAGTGGTGCAAGTTGAAACCATATCTCAATGGTCACTGGATGTTAGGTTTATCTCATTTGTGGCCAGTTGCATCAATCCAAGAACGATAACCCCTGCCCGCCATATGTCACGTACCCCTTGTCATGCACCCACCTCTCTTCTCCATTTACTCTACATTTGCTTGATGGCAGAACATACTAAAGCCGTCTAATCTGTCCATGAAGTGCTTTTTTAATATTCTTCCTCTTTACATATTCTACACTTGCCCCACTCCCTCATCTCTTTAGATTCGCTAACTACCACCCATTCAAGTAGTCATTTCACATTGTTTCCCCCTTCATATTTATCTTTTGCTACCCTTTGTCCACCGGTCCAACATCCCTCTCCATGCTCTTTTGATTCCTCTTCCACTATTGATTCTGAAAGTTCATTCTCCGGGTTTACCACCTCATCCATGAGGCACGGTCAGAGATCAATGGTAGGCAAGTCCCTACAAACTGCTGTTTGTGCCCCTCCTCCTCCTCTTTCTGTACTTCCAGTTCAGAAAGAATCTTTCCCAACTCCCTGATATGACCTTGTTACCAATATCACAACTCTAGTCTCTAACAATCTTAAGTGATAATAGCTCTAGGCTCCCTATGTTTACTGGTCATAGCAATTTTGTTCCATTACATGGAACGTGTCCGATGGATTTCCTCAGAATTCCTTCCAGTACTCTGATCTTCAGTGAAGGTAAGACAGGTCAGGTTTCTACTGCTCTCATCTTCTACAAGGTACCAAATTTACCACCTTCCAGTCACCTGGTACTTCTACATTAGTCAGTCATTTGTTAAATTTCCCATTCCAATGGGTTGCCAGACACGGACCAGATTCCTGATGACTCTAGGAAGTAGCCTATCTACTGTGCTTAATCATCCCCAAGAGCTGCCAGTTCTGTCTGAAATGTTCCCTCCTTTTCCTAAAGTTAATCTACTGTTGACATTGTGTTTCCTTGCCTATTTTCAAGAATCAGACTCTCCTCCTCGATTTCTTTTGTGAAGTACTCAGTGCCTTTGATTTTTCCACGTGTTCTGTGATCTCTCATCTATGTTTTAGTCTGGCCAGTTACATTCCTCCATCTCCTTTCTGCTCTGTACCTAAATAAAAGGCCTCATTTTCATCTATTAACCCCTTTTCAGCTTTTGCCTTTCCATTACCTCTTGTTAGCCTCCTCGTGCTTCATTGCTCCCACCCCTTTCTACCTCTTGTGCCTCCTCCACCTCTCCCACACTGCTCCACCTTTTGTAGGCTTTATCTTTTACCCTAATTGCTAGCCTCACAGTTCCTGTGTAGCCATAATGGTGTCCTTTTATTGCCTGTCCTTCACACCTTCTCCCACAGTCCCCCCTGACCCCCTCACACAGTCCCCGAGTACTCCCTCCCTGACCCCCTCACACAGTCCCCGAGTACTCCCTCCCTGACCCCCTCACACAGTCCCCGACTACTCCCTCCCTGACCCTCACAGTCCCCGACTACTCCCTCCCTGACCCCCACACACAGTCCCCGGACTACTCCATCCCTGACCCACTCCCACAGTACCAGACTCCATCCCTGACCCGCTCCCACAGTACCCGACTAGTCCATCCCTGACCCATTTCCAAACATATGCCATCCCTAACCCATTCTCACAGCCTCCAACTATTCCATTTCTGACAGATTCCCTTAGTTTTCCTTTGCTTTCTAAGCCATCCTTGACTCTGTCCAAAGCACAGTGCAATCCAATCTTCTAAAATGTCATACCAATACCTCTGCATTCTTCCCTTACTACAAACTACTGTGATTTGAAGCCTGTTGGCTGGAAGTACGTTAATCTAGACATCCATGATTCGGTCCACCATCTAAAATTGTACATTTTCCCGTTCAATCTGGCAGCGGTTAGTTAAACCCTTTATAATCAAAGGTGCTCCTGGCAGATTCAAATCCCCAGGAGTATTATCCTCTTCCTCCTACCCTACTCCTTTCTTCTCTCCTCCAGTCTCTCAGCTACCTCCCTTATTGTATGCAAAGGGTGATGAACTGTCTAGACCCAAACCCCTACTTCTACTACCTTAAAATGCCTGTTCCCTTGGTCCTTTCATAGGGTGCTGGTCTTCCTTCTCTCAAACATTGCAACAAATTCCTCTCTTCAGATTCATGTAACCCCATCATTCCCAAAAAAAATTAACCTATGCTCCTCCATGTCCTACTTCCTTGTCAATGGAATGTTCTGTGCTGTGCTAATGGCAATGCCCACATCCTCCTCCTGCATTATTGTCCATTTTGAAGTGTGACCCGATAGCTGTCAGTGGTTAAGTGATTCACTAAGTAATACAGTACAAGACTGGAAACTATTAAACAAATGTCTCCGTTTGCAGACCCTCACGTGCAACTCCACTGTACCTTGTAGAACGGACTCATCTTTCCAGCAACACAGGCCACAAAGAAAGGCAAACTCAACGGTTTTGTTCTCTGTATTTGATCTTAGCCTAGCCTTAACTAAATTACTCTGTACAAGTTTACTTATGTAGAAACTAAATAATGTACTGCATCTCATGTTACTCGTTCATACAATGCATGTCATGTCACTGCCTATACTTGGCGCTCTTCTGCCGGGCCTCTACTGAAAATGGACATGTATCCAGTTAGACTAGCCCAGTCAACAAATGTAAAATAAAATAAATAAATATGGATATCTTAATAAAGCCAATTAACTTGCAAGTTAAAGGGATGAGACTAAGTAACCAGCGAAAACTATTACAGAAATGGGAAGAAATACAGACATTATAAAGACAGACAGGAAATTAGGACTGAACCTTAAACCCCCGAGCAGACAGACTTCTTACTAATGAACCATAGTGTTGCTTCTAGTCATTAAGAGAATCACCATCTAATCAAGCTCACTGGGTTAAATGACAGGACTACTTAAATACTGCCAAACACAACTGACATCTGTTGGCATGGTACCTGAACAAATTTTTTTTTGGGCTAGGCTTGTAAAGGCTCCAGGGCCATTAGCCTCATACACACCTACGAACCTATGTAGTAGAGATAGTCAAGGAGGTGATCTTTAACTAGAAGACTTCCAGCAATGACACGTCAGTCACTAAACCATTAAGGTACTATGTAATTAAGGAAACCATAAACACAGGTTTCCAAATTACACTTGTGTTTAAGAGGTAAGTGACTACTCTTTCCAGACTCCTACTGGTCTTTGAGGTGGAGCATCTCTCGACTCAGCATCTTCAATGAGCCCACAAGTCACTACCTACTGAGGAAATGTGGCTCCACATGCAGTTTTCCCCTTGGCTATCTGGTACGAATGCATAAACAGCAGCTCAAGCTTGGCCAGCACTGAAACAGTACTAAACATCTAGTGCTCTCCCTGTCAGCCATATGTAGAGCTAGAGGCACAACCCTCCAGCAGTGGCCACTCGCACCAATTTTCCCCGTTACCTCCTACAGACACCTGAACAGCTAATCAAATTTCACCTCCACATCAGGTTTTGAGTCCTAAACTCTAGTGCTTTGTAAATATACAACCAAAAGGTCAAGTACCTCTGGCTCTGTCTGCAATGCATGTTTCCTAATAGAAGCACTGATGCCCCTTACAGACAACTCCCATTGTATATGCTAACAGCTTGTGAGTAGATTAGTGACCAAAGCAAGCACAAGATGCAAGACATCTGGAAAGGGTCTGCTTAGCAAAGACATTAACCACCTAACCTGGCAACAAAGTAATTCTGCTTGAATTAATTCACACATTTAACCCGTGAATATCAAAGGTACAAATTCTGCTCATAGGAAGAGAAAACTCTGGATGTTTATACAATATTTCAGACATTAACTTCTGGGAAGAAATATGGTATCTTCCAGAGAGAAAGCGCCAATTCTGGACAAATAGGGTTCCTGACAAAGTAAACCTGAAAAACTGCTACGCAGATGTGATGGCCACTAGAAACTAAGGTTTAAGTCTGTCCACATCATCAAATCTTAAAGGTGGGTAAGTGAGTTTACTATGAAATTGAAATCTTTAAGAAAAAATGGCTTCTTCAAAGAACAAAGACTGAGGATTCCTGAATTGCTTAATCAGCCAATCATGAGCCATAATGTTGCATTATATGATGCTTCTAAGTATGAAGAGGCACAAAATACACATTTGGCTGCAGAACAACTGAGGTCCAGGCCAAACCAGTGATAGAGAGAAGATACAGATCCCAAAGTTTCAAAGAATGGAGGGCTTCCTTTTCTACCAAAATGGATAACTTCTTCCACACAGCACCACACCTCTACCATACTAAAGGTGTTCTGGCTGCCTACATGAACTCCAAAATCTCGGCAGCAAAGTCAAGCAAAATTAGAGACAAAAGGTGTCAGAGGGCAGCACTACCCTCTACGTCATTACAGCAAAGTGCTCCTCCAGGTGTTTCTGCAGTTGCTTCCTATGCACGCCCCTAGGAGTCAAATATTGCTTTTTCATATTTGTATTACTAATTCCAAAACCATGCTAAACACGAAGTATCGGAGAAGATATCATGTTAGAGCATACATGATAGCAAACACAACTGCATTGATATTTGACCTTTACTCCACAAAAAAAAGGTCAATACTTCAACCACAGGCAAATTAATCTCAATGCCAGTCCATCCAGTTTAAAACGAAATAAAACAAACTTTAATTTTCCATTGAGCTCAGTTAAACAAGGTTAGCGCTTTCATGGTTGTATCACACCACTTCATCAGACCATAAATGCATTGAATTGTGGTCCCTTATAAGTATACTCAACAATTAAATACAATAAGTCTATTGCAATTATTCTATTTAGAATTAAAGCCATACACACCCTTACTAAAATTTCTGATACAGCTTTAAACAATGTATTTTACATCTATCTTAAAACGTTATAAAAGCATAGAAAACATTAACATAAATAATATATATATATATATATATATATATATATATATATATATATATATATATATATATATATATATATATATCACTCTTATTTATTGCTCTTTCAAAATAAATTTATTTAAAAAGAGCCCTAGTCTTTAAAATGTGCTTCATTGGTATCCTTTCATTAAGGCCTTTACCTCTGTCGGCCCTTAGTCTAACTATCCATCTAGTTTCTGAGGTTTCCATCTTATTTATCAAATTACCCCCTCTTCCATTTGATGAAACCTGTTCCATGATTTGAAACTTAAGTGTGTCTGCCCACATTCAACTACATGTTTTGCTAGGGCATTCGTCAGCATGCCCTTCCTTCCTTATGTGTAACAAGTGCTCACGGATATGAAATCCAAGTTCCCTATTAGTTTTTCCCACATAAAGATAAGCATATTTGACAAACAGCTAAATACAGAACATCTTTACTGTTACAATTAGCTTTCACTTTAAATATATATGCATATTGTGTGTCTGGATGCACAGATTTGTTGTTCAGTTCAATAAAGGGACTGATTACACTTGGTACATGGTGACGTATCTGTCAAATTTGCATTTTCTACTGATTCATGTTTATAACAAAGCATCCTCTTCAATGATTTTTTGTTTCTAAACATAAATGTCGGTGTTTAACCTATTAATTGTCTTATTTCTGGGTCTTGGGTCAATATTGACCAATATTTCTTAACTGTGTCAGTGACTAAATTACTATTGGTAGCATAATATGTTGGTACCCTTACTGCTCATTTGTGGACCTTGTCATTTTTACCTTTTTCTTTTATTCTACCTGAGTAGTAAGGTTTGCCAATGTCATTTCTATGTGCAATGCTGTGGATTATGACACTTATATGTATAACGTTTTGCAGGACACTGAACAGTATGCTTTAGTTTCTCGAAATGAGATTAATATAGTTTATACTAAAATCAAATATTTACTGGACCATTTGTTGCAAGGGAGTATGAATGAGAAATCATACAACTTCTTATATGGTGACCAGCCCAGAATACCGATAATTTTCGGGATTCCGAAGACACACAAGGGGATCAGAAATATTAAGTTTAGGCCCATAGTAGCAGGTGGTGGTGGAATTACAGAACCTCTGGCTACCTTCGTGGATTTGAAAGTAAAAGATTTTGTTGCTTCAATACCACATATTTGCAAGGATTCATGGGAATTCTTGAGGGGAATGAGCAAGGACAAATACAATAAGGACATACTTATGGTCACTATAGATGTTGTTGAACAGTTTCCAAGTATTCCCCATGACACCGGTCTAGAATGGTTTTCTGAGGTACTTACTATGGAATCAGATCTGGATGGTAACAGTATTAATTTAATTATGGAATTTACTGAAATGGTTCTTAGGAATAATTTTATGTATTTTAATGGTGAATATGATCACCAAAAGAAAGGAGTGGCTATGGGGGCACCTTGCGCCCCCTTATATGCCAATTGTGTATTATACTTTTGGGAATGAAGATTTATATTACATACCGATTGGGCCAAGTATATCACTAATTATACAAGATTTTTAGACTATATCTGTATATTGTGGAAAGGTTCAAAAGAGAAATTAGAAGAATTTTTTTTGCTAAATTAATGAATCCACTGAGTTCTTGACCTTTACTTCGAATGTGAATGAAGATAGTTTAGATTATTTGGATGTTACATTATACAAAGACTATAATAATGGTTGTTTTCAGTCAAACATATTTAGAAAAAACATTCTCCAACTCTTATTTGAATTTTGATAATGGACATCCTTTTCATCAGAAAAGGGGGGATTGTGAAGGGTCAAATGATTAGCGCCTCAAGGATGACAAGCTTAGTGGACCAATTTTTAAAACAGGTGAAATTTATTACTTCACTCTTTTTAGAGAGGGGTTACCCCAAAAAACTTATTGAGAGGGTTTAGGGAAGTCATGGATAATGGGGACAAAAATGTTTTCCCTATATTAGGTACTGGAAGAACTGAGCATAGCAAATGTTCCTTAAAAGTTTCTAAGCTGAATGGAGCCTTTACGCATACTTTTACTTTGACATCACCTGAAGTGAAAAAAAGAATTACAAAATATTGGTCGGTTTTAAGGGTGAATGAAGACATTTCTGTTTTTTTCCCTTCTTATACTCACTGTGAGGGAGAGAAATATGAACCTCAAGGAACTTATGGAAAGAGGGCTTGATTTCCAGGAAGGACAAGGGAGAGTTAAGAAAGGTACTTACAAGTGTGGTGCCTGTCATCAATGTTGTTATGATAAATCGAGGGTCTCTGTATATTCCGTCCAGGACATTCAATATTCAAGCCTCCAAATATTTCAACTGTAGGACTAAGGGGGTGGTTTTATGTATGCATGAAATGTTTGAGGTTTTTATGTAGGGAAAACGGAAAGGTATCTGAATAGGAGAGTATGAACTTATGTATGAGGTCAGTAAGGGGAAGGATACTAATGCCTTCCATAAGCATGCTCAGACTTGTATGAATATGGATATTAAGTTCTTGGTACTGGAACAAGTTTTGATGGATCCTCGAGGTGGTAGTCGGGAATCTAGACTGGAGTACAAAGAGTTGCTTTGGCAACTGAGATTAGATGCTGGGAGAGTTCTGGGACTCAATGACAGCATTAATATTAACAGCGTTTTAAAATTAAGGGCTGCTAGATTATAATTGTTTACACTTGTATTGGTTATGTATATTTACATTTTTTTCACAGCTGTTGATAAATATATGTGTTAATAGGTTGGCATATATAAGGTTTACAATGAACATTACGAATTTTTATGTGTACTATGTTTTTAAACAGGACTAGTTTATTTTATTGGTGGGAGGGGGTTGTCAAATTATGCAATTTTGCTATTTAAACTGTTCAAATACAATGTTGTTTGTTCTGATGAAGCCTGGTATTTGGACTTGGTGAAAGCGCTTAATTAAATTGTGTTCCGTGGAACACTGGTTTTGAAAACATTTATTAAAGTAGCATTTTTTTTTACTACTTTTGTGGCTTGGAGATCGTTTGTGGATCCATAAACATTGTACTTGCTCTGTGCTGCAAACCATATTAACTATGTAATTCTCTGTGCTTCTGTACCTAGGTTGTTTATGAAAAGGTTCCCAAAGACCAGCCCACCTACCCAGTTAAAAAATATAATAAAAATAAAACAAATGTGAAAGAAAAACATGCTCATACCCAGTTAGCAATCATTTCATCCCTTTAAGTCAGCATCAGAATACATTAGTAAATACGATGTTCTTTCAATCAAACATGGCTTCTGATCAGGATGCACCACAGTAACAGTACCAACTCTCACAGGTGAAATACTTTTAAAAGCATGAACAAAGTCTAGGCAACAGGCACCATTTTTACTGACCTCTCCAGTATTTGATTTAGTGCATCACAAAATGCTCTTAAACCACTTATTTTACATTTGTTGACCAGGATAGTCAGACTAGATACATGCCCATTTTCAGCAGAGGCCCGGGGAGAAAAGCTCCAAGATTAAAACACACATTGAACATTTAGTAAATGCTAGTTTCAAGCAAATGACAGTCATAAGCAATACCAACATTTAGCACACACAGTACTTATTATAAAACACTTTACAAAACATAACATTATTTTCAAAGTTAAACATACATAACATTACATTCAGGTTTAAGACACACTGAGCAGCAGTTCTACATTTGACCCTTCCTGAAATAGAGTGGCAGAAAAAAGTTAGAAGTAGTTGAAGGTAAGGCACCTAAGAAAGAGAGGTCACTAGTTGGGGTTACTGCAAGGACATAACCAATGAGTTTTGAAATAATTCTTGAGTTTGTTTTTGAATGGAGTTATTGAGGCTTCTAGGGTCAAGTCAGCTGGGAGTCTGTTCCATATTTTTCCAACAGAGTTGGCAGAGAGTCCCCAGCTGAGTAACTGGATTTGTATGTTTGAACTAGGAGTCTAGTGGATGATCGCAGTGGCCGGTTGCTGGTGTAGGGGCTGATAATATTTTTTAGTGCAGGTGTATTTTCTGGTTGGCAAAGGACTTTGTGCCACTATTAACAGGTATAACTGCAGTAGGCCTGGCAGTTCAAACCATCCTAGGCGATTTAGGTTGTGACAGTGGTGTGTCCGGTAGGCTGTGCCAGTAGCAAATCTGGCAATGTGGTTATATAGCAGAATGATAGTTTATTAAGATCTACTTTGTCATCTAACTGATGAATTAGTCTAGATATCATTTCATGGCTACCGAACTGTATGATTGACACTTCAGTGTCTGAAGTCAAGTCCTCATGCTCTTCTCCCAGCTAATGTCAGAAAATGTCCCACAAGGCTGTAATCCTTGCTTCCTTCCTGTTCTCCATCTTTATGGATAAACCTACCATTAACCTCCCTCATCTTCTACTACTTTATGCAGATAACATGCTTCTATTCCAATCAATCAAATCAGCCCCTCAATGCACATCACAAAAAAACTTCAAGTTGTACAATGGATTAAAAATAAAAACCTACTATTTAACACGTCGAAAACAAAAACATGCCTGTTTGTACTAAACAGGCATCATAAAAAACAAAACTTAGGTCTGTGGCTAGGCCAATCTCTCAGCTTCACTCTCCATTTTAACAAAGCTAGGAAAAAGGTTAACTCACTGCTGTCCAAAACAGACCATACCCATTTCCATCCAAAGCATCCAGATCAGCAATCAGTAAAGATATCCTCCACTCTCAACTGGAGTCCGCACCCCTCCCCCCTTGGTACCATCTGCTGCAAAGACAAATGTCACACAATCAATCACCAATTAAAATAAGCTGGTTCATCTCTCCCCCAAGCATTGACACCAAAGCAAAATCCGAGAAAATCCAAGTAGTTCATAGTCTAACAAAGAACTAACTTTCTATTAGTCTCTAACTATTCGAACTTCTACACAACCAAACTTTCTCCCTTTAGCAGCTAAACTAATTACAACCACCATCCTCCCTTAGTAGCTCAACTAATATAACGCCCATTTCCACAACTTCAGAAATTGTGACCATTCAGCTCCTTTACATCTATCCCAAAAAACATGCTTCACTGCTTCTCTGAACTCAGCCCAAAATTATGGAAATTTATTCCCATCTACCTGAAAGAGATATACCCAGTCTTCCAGACAACTTAAAAAACTAATCTTCTGAAACTTGCTAAATGCCAGTGTTATGCCCCTTGACACACTCTCTCTTATTGTACAATAATGTTCTTACTCTGTTAATCTCTCTAAATGTAGATCACACTTATCTTAAGATATGACTCCCTTGGTTTATAGTTAAACTTCCTCATAATACATAAACCTATTTTAACTTCAACTTCAGTCAGCTGTATAATGTAAACACACTTCCTCATACTGGACACCCTGTTATACTTGCATGACTATTGCATAACTCTAACCCTGTTGTATACACTGAATTGCATCAACTGTTGTACATTAATTTTATTTCTTACACTTTTCTCTGGGCCAAGACTGAAGCTGGTCATTTGATCAGTGCTCCCATCCTGATTAAATTCAAATACAATTTTCCTGAAGCCTCTCATAAAAGGTTAACACCTAGTGGGGGAGTCCACCTCTACCAGTTACGAGTGGCATACCACAAGGATCTCTGCTGGGCCCTCTACTGTAAGAAATCTATTTCTCAGAAGTCCAGGCAAAAGGAGAAGGCCTGCGGCTTACCAAGTTCACTAATGACTGCAAACTGGGCGCAATCATGGAGTTGCCAAATGATATTAACATATCACCAAAAGGGCTAACACAGACAAATAATTGGTGCCAAAGCCACGGATTAAAACTAAATGAAAAAAATTGCATTATCCCATTTGCCAAAGTCCCTGCAAATTACAAAACCGACAGCACACTAAGCTCAAACTTACTGGTGCGAGACTTGGGAACACAGGCTGATAGCAATGCAAACTTCGATCACAGTGTCCACAGTGGTAAGGAAAGCCTTCTACACTGAGCATCTCATAAGTAAATGTATTGCATCTGAGACTAAACATGTTGCAACTCCACTGTACTCAACCCTCATCAAAAAAAAAATGTACAACGCTCAGTTTTGCAAGTAACTCACCAGAACCAGCAGCAGCTGCAGAGACCACTGAGATTTCTAACCAAGAAAATTCAAAGCCTCCAAAACATGACCTGCATGAAAAGGTTGAAAGCCTAGTCACTCTACTCGGTATCCTACAGGTTGCGGAGAGGCAACTTGTGCCTGGCCTATAGAGCAGTCTCTGACCCTGCCTTAATGGAAATGCTGCATTGTCACAAATCAAATGGGGCAAGAGTCACTCACTCCAGGGATCTCAACCTAGCCTGTGACATTAACAGAACATGCTGGAGAGACAAGCATTTCCCATAAATTGCAGCTCCACTTGAATAAAGTCCCAATTCACGTGAAGCAGAGCTCTTCAATGAGTCTATTCGAGCACAACTAGACAACTGTAATGGAGACCGTAAATTCAGCCCCGGGGTGGCACCCAGGTTCCTCATGGGACAGGGGCAGTCTTTGATCAGACTCACCTTGCAAATAACCATTTAACCAAGGTCATTTAAGGAACACTGGCATAACAAGGCTAGGCTTGTAAATGCCCTAGGGCTATTAGCCTAGTAACCTCCTATGAACACTAAGTTCTTCTACCTGATCACGAGACACGGACAGTTTTAAATACAATATACCTACTGGTTAAATTTATCAGAAGCGGTCCATTTAAGAAACTTGCTTGGAGTTTTTCAGTATGCAAGTATGAATCAAACGAAAGTGCAGTACATTGCTAACTACCTTACCAGCAACACAAAATCCAACAGACAAGGTGAAGCCAAAGTTCATATGCAAGGAACACATAAAAATGAACTCTGCAACGTATGAAACAATTTAAATGTACAAGCAACAGCAAAGCTTTCGGGTAAGCAACCCTTCCTCAGTGCTGATGATTCACAAATTCACACTTTCTAAAAACACACAGCCAATAAAAATTCACAAACATTCATCACAACTAATATAATAGGGTTCTTAAAGAATAATACAACTCATTTTAAACATTTGTTTGTACCCAAGAACTGGTTTCAGTGTCACAGTCTGATTTATCCCCGGTAGGGAATCGTCCTGCAAGTATCCAATTATATTCTTTAACCTCTAACTTATTACGCATGTCCCCTTTCCTCAGGTACTTAATAACCATGTCTATTACCCTAAAAAAAAAACATGGGCAGGATCCATCATTAGTATGTTTAGCTTAAGAGTTGATGAGAATATTTCTTTTAATATCAGATCTATGTTCTATAATCCTATCTTTCAGTTTTCTTGAGGACTTACCTACATAAAAACTTGTACATACAAGTTGCTAAACAATATTTAGCTTTCAGTTTTCCTTAGGCCTTCCCCACAAAAAACTTGTACATACATTACAAGTTGCTAAACAACATTTACAGTGTTACATGTTGCAGAGCATTTGAAAGTATATTTCTTCTTTGTGATGGGATAGACAAGTGCAGTCTTAATAGAGCTCCAAAATTATAGCATGGAACTGTACCAGCTTTACTAAAATTACCTATATCAGAAATAGTAGAAAAGTACAGTTGTGTACACTTACCATAAAAGTAGAAGTTGAAAATATTCACTGTTGCAGTCATTACAATTGGGTTATCTGCTTGCAGTAGCCCTCAGTTGGTCTGATTAACAAAGTCATAGGTCCTGCATCGGTTGCTGTCCCTTCTTCCATGATGTCAGGTCGTCAGGGGTATAAAACATGCAGCAGACACCATTACATCAGTTTTTCTTGCCCCAGATGTCAGGTGCCCCCTAATGGGAAGCAATTAAATCTATAATACAAGGATATACCTCCAACAAAAAAGCAAATACACCAAAAAGCTTTTTGAGCATAGTAACTGAGAGTAGAGGTTTTAAAATGATCATGCAAAGATTGCTCCTTAAGCCAAGCATGCCTTCTGAGCACCAACCCAGTAACAGCAGCCCTGCAAGAGGCCTCTAATGAATCAAATCCACATTGCAAAGTATGTTTTCCAACCTGTTCAGCAGAATGCATTAAATCCTGTAATTCTTTATTTTCCACAGAGTCAGGAATCATCATTTTTTGTTTAAGCAATCTAATAACATGTTGCTGATACTTTAACATATGAAACTGGCAGTTTAAAGCCCTATAGTCAAGGTTGCAGAAGTGTAAACCTTCTTACCGTATCTATCCAGCGCCCTGGAGTCTCTATCAGAAGGAGTAGGATTTTTAGCAGTAGAAGCCTTAATGCCCTTGGGTCCCTGTGAAACAGTCTCTGGATCCGCAATAGGATTTTTAAAAAAACTTCTGTGAATCAGGATCCCTGTAATATCTATCAGGTTTTCTGGGAGCAGGAGGCAGGGAGAATCAGGGGCCAAACTAGATTCCAAGAAAGCATCAACAACAATGTCTAGTACAGGAGGAAAAGCCTATGCTGAGGTAGGAAAAGGAAATCCCTAAGCCTCTTTTTTGAAGCAGAAAAATCCTGGCTTTCCCAGTGGAAATGCTCCCTTAGAGTATGTAAGGTTTCACCAAAAGAAAAATCCTCTGGAGGGGAAGCAAAGGGAATAGAGTCCTCTGCATCATAAGTAAATAAGGGCAAATCCTGATCACCACAAGAATCAGAATCCTGGACAGAAGATTCATAAACAACTTCAGTCCTAAGTCTCTTAGAAGGGGTAGGTTGGCTTCCCCTGATTAGAATTATAAGATCTTCAGCCATTCTTGTTTTTTAGGCATAGAGGCCTGAGCATGCGGCCTGGGTGTCGTTTTTTTAGGCATGGTTCGAGATTTAGGCCTAAATGAAGGAGGCATTGGTTTAATATGCAAGTTTGTAGGCCTGAATACACCCTCAGAAGCTGGTGCATGCACAGCAGCTCCTGACCCATCCAAGGTAGAGACATCCATGGGTTCCATAGTTGAAGCATCTCGCTGCATACCAGACTCCGAATGGGTCTCAATAGAGGCCTGGGAATCAGAAGTAGTGGGTATCACGGGCTGCGAAAGCACCTCACTGATTACTGGCGAACTCGTGACTGGCTTAAGAGAAGCGTCATCGGCTGTTTTGGACCTCGTCGGCCTGTCTCTGTCTATCTTTGTGTTTTTTTAAAATCTCGGTAGTCGGATGGCTAACAGACGACATTTCTGGATAATTTAAACAGAGAACTGAAATATTTAGAGGGAAATATATACAGACTATGGATAGTACGCTGATTAAATAAAGCACAAAACTGACAGCAAGTTACGTCGTGGTCAGAGCCTAGGCAAGGAATACAGTACGAATGAACACCTTTATGCGGTATTTGCTTTCCACAAGTAATGCAATTATTAACTTTTACTGACATCGGTAAGGAGCAAGAAAAAGTTTCCCCAACGGGGTACTTAGCTTTAGTTGAAGACTTCTGTTCTGAAACTCGAAAATGAAAATTTCAGGAGTCTGTCAACGCTTCTGCTTCGGGCACTGCACGGCAAGAAAGACTGATGTAATGGCGTCGGCTGCATGTTTTATACCCCTGACAACCTGACGTCATAGAAGGGACAGCAAACTACGCAGGAACCAAGCCTTTGTTAATGAGGCCGACTGAGGGCTACTGCAAGCAGATAACCCAAATATAATTACTCCAACAGTGAAATACGAAGAACATCTTTATAACAAACATTGTTTCAAGCTAGAACACCTACTCACTTATAATTTTCTTTATCCCCTCAGTGCTTCCACTAAAAGTAGTAGTATAGCATTATGTTTCCTTGTCTTTTGAGGAAACGGTTCTAATGGTAGCTCCAGATCTAACTTCAAAGTAGGGAATTAGTCCAAGTATGCCTTTATGTTAAAACTTCTCTAGCTGTATCACTTAATAAACTATCATATCCTCGGTCAAAAAAATCACTTTTCAGTTCAAGCATTTGTTCCAAACATTTACCCAAATCTGTATTTGATCTGCTCATCTGGGTAAATTCTCTCTCTCACCAAACTCATGGCACTGCTACACCATGAACAATATATACATACACATCTTATATATATATATATATATATATATATATATATATATATATATATATATATTATATATGCCAGTATAACTCTTAAATACTTGTATTACCGCAGATGGATGTCATCTGTCTCTCAAGTACAATATTCTCTACTTCAAATACAGTTGGTTTCAACTTTGATTTCCATTTTTTAGTACACACAAGATCACTAGGCTAACAGCTTATGAAACCTTAAAAGCCTAGCTAATGTAACCCAATTTTACTCCTTGAGTATCTTGCACATTGCATCTGTCCACAAGAGACATACGTGCTACCCCAGGTGTCAATTTGCAATTCCCAAGCCATTGATCCGAACTGCATTTGAAGAGAGCCAGGGAAGGGCTGTATTTAATGTGAATCGGAAACCTATTCCAAAGAATGGGCAAATGGGCGATCTCTTGAGACATCTCTCTCCAGCATGCTTTGTTTTGAGTCACTGACTAAGTTTAGATCCCTAGATCAAGTCAACCTCATGCGCTCTGACTTGCAGATGTATAGCAGCTCCATCAGCGCTGGATTTTGCAAGTGCCTTCTAGGTTAGGGATAGGTCACCTCTTAATAGTCCGTAGGAAACAGAGTAAAGGGATAGAGCTTTTAGTACACGACGTGCTGTTTACAGCCTGCATTTCATTTGAGAGGATCCTCTGAGATGACTTCAGCTGCTGTAAGAGCCTAGTCATATGCCAAAATGGTGCACTGTACTCTGTTACTGGTCTAATGAGGACTTGAGTACAGCAGGACTACAATTTCCTTGGAATTGGATGCCATATCTTTTCTTACAAGTTGTGCCACATAGGACTTCCACATCACTGTGGACAAATCAAAGTCAAAGTTCAGGCTACTATCTGTGTACATAAATCTCTCGCCTCTACTCTTGGGGGGCGTGCTACTGATGTTCTAGTTTGCTGGAGTATTTGACTTCCCAAAGGGTATGATGGTGCATGTTTTCACATTTAGTTTAAGGTCATGGTTCTGGCACCAGTCATTTGTCTGATCTTGACCCGCCTGAAGGATTATCTACAGCATTCAGGGATGCACTAACTGCCCCAAATTCATTTGCTGGCAAACAGTTATTCAGAGACATTCCACATAAGCTTTCACTTCAGACAAGTATATTCTGAACAGGAGTGGTCCCAGCATTGAACCCAGTGGCACACCACTAGTAACTGGTCTCTTACTGGATCTGGATTTACCCACTTTCATGTGTCCTATCTGTGAGAAAACTGGCTATCCATCTGGCAACTTAGGAACTGCTTCTTTTGGCAGCTACAAGAATTGAACATAAGGCCTTTCTATGTCTAGGCAATACAGATTCTATACCCCAGCTCAAAAGAACCATTTCCTTAGTTACAGCCATTTGCTCCCCCAATATTTCTGGCAGAGTACGCTGTAGGGACTAAGTCTGCCAACTTGTTAAGGTCTGCTGTATCTTTATCTTAAAGTGAACAAACCCAGGATGTTTCATCTAATGCGATACGAGTAGTCAGACAGGCTCTACAGTTATACAAACTCTGGATCCTACCTGGAAAGTTCTTCCTATGACAGGTTAAGGAAGAGGACCAGAGAAGTAGTGATCTCCAATACAATGATTAACAATGCGCAGAACCACTTGCATGTCTGGAGAAAAAATATAAAACTGACCCAGTCAAAATGTTTGCTTTGACTGTAAAGACCATTAAACCCCTGTTAAGCTTTAAAGTGCAGTTTTGTACCTACCATAAATTTAGATGCTCGAGTGTAAACACTACTGCAGTCATTACACTTGGGTTATCCTGCCATCAGGCGGTTCCCCAGTCAGCCTGGGTTCCAAAGTCTTGGTCCGGCATCGGTTGCTGTCGCCTCCTCCCTGACGTCAGTGCAACAGGTGTATACAAGATGCTGCAGACGCCATTTTCTTCAGTTTTTCTTGCCCCAGATGTCATGTGCCTCCAAATAGGTAGGCAATTCAAATTGCTAGTAAAGTATACATAAGAAAAGCAAACATTCAGTTACCAGCAAATACTCCCCATAGGTAGTAAAGGGTAAAAGGCATAGGTACGTACCAGCAAGTAAGAGGGGAAGGAGGGAGGGTAACCTGGACTGCAGCAGTGTTTACACACTAATATCTACATTTATGGTAGGTACAAAACTGTACTATGTTCATGGTGTTACACTGCTGCAGTCATTACACTTGGATGGAATCCCAAAGCTGAGGTAGGGTGGCTGGTTCTATAAGGCATTAGGGGTGGCTATAAAGCCCTGCAGCACAGCAGTGGCGAAGCCGGCTCTGGATTTGGAGTATAAAGGCAAATTGTAATGCTTGGTGAAGGTATGTACAGAACTCCATGTTGCTGCTTCCAAAATATCCTGGGTAGGTACTCCTCTGAGGTAGGCAGTAGAAGTGGCTGTTGCCCTGGTGGAGTGAGATCTAATGCTGCTAGATGCAGGTTTCCCATGGTGTGTATAGCAGAAACGTATACAATGTCCTATCCATTTAGAAATAGTCTGTTTTGAAATAGCTTTTCCCTGTGCTCCTGCAGCATATGCTACCAATAATTGTTAAGATTTTCTGAAAGCTTTGGTTTTGTCCAAGTAGAAGCGTAACTGCCTGTGATGTCCAAAGAATGCAGTAGTCTCTCCCCTTTATTCTGTGGTTTTGGATAAAAAGTTGGCAAGTGAATTGTTTGGTTTAGAGCCACACTTGATACCACCTTTGGCATAAACGTAGGGTTAGTTCTTAAAGACACCCTGTCCTGGTGGAAAATGAGAGAAGGTTCCACTGCCATTAGTGCCTGTAATTCTGAAACTTCATGCTGATGTAATTGCCAGTAGCAGAGCAGTTTTCTAAGAGATACATTTTAATTCTGCTGTGTTAGCTGCCTCAAAAGGAGGTAAAGTTAATTTTTCCAAAACAAAGTTGAGGTCCTAAGTTGGAGTAGGTGCTCTACGGGGCGGTCTTATGTTTTTAGCCCCTTGAGGTACTGTTTGAGCTAAGGATTAGAAAAAATTGGTGGATCTGTGTTGTAATGAGCAGAAATGGCAGAGGCGTGGATCTCGATGGATGAAAAGGAGAGGCCCTTATCCAGAATATCAGTTAAATATTGTAGAATCTGAGGAATGTTTGGGACAAGAGGGTCAAGGCTGTGAGCCTGGTTCCATGCACAGGCCAGTCTGGTGCAATCAGGATCATCTTTGGCTCTTATTGCCCGGCTTTTATGAGTACCTTTGGAAGGAGAGGTAGAGGTGGGAAAGCGTATACTTGCAAGTTTTTCCAGCTGAATGAGAGGGCATCCAATTTCCATGCTTGTGGATGGTAACTCCTTGTGCAGAATTTCTGTAGCTGGCAGTTCATTGGGGATGCAAACAGATCTATGTCCGGGCTCCACCATTTCTGTGTTATCATTCTGAATATTTGTGGATTCAATTCCCATTTGTGGGGATCCATGATGTTTCTGCTTAAGTCGCCTACCAGTGTGTTTTTTTCTCCTGGCAGGAATTGTGCTTGCAGATGAACTTGGTAGTCTACAGCTGTGTTCCACAAGGTCATGGCTCGTCTGCAGAGGGGGTAGGAGTATGTGCCCCCTTTATGTACCACATAACTGTGGTGTTGTCTGTCTTCAGTAATAGTTGTCCTGGATGCAGAAGGTCCTTGAAAGCTATAAGGGCATTTTGTACAGCTAGCATCTCTTTTTGATGGATGTGAAGATGCCTTTGTTCTGCGGGCCACTCGCCCTGAATACATTTTTCTGCTATGTGTGCTCCCCAGGCGTTTATCCGATTAATCTGTTGTCAGTGTTTGCCTGGCTGTGGGTTGAGTAAAAGGCTGTCCCTTGTTGAGGTGACAAGCTTGAGCCCACCATCGAAACTCCTGTTGAAAGCAAGGAATTAGTGGTATAACTGTTTCCAAACTTTAACAGTGTTGAGACCATACACTCTTTAGATACCATTGTAGTTTCCTCATATGCAGTCTGGCATATGGAATTAGTAGTATGCAAGATGCCATGTAACCCAAGGCCTGCAGAATTTTTCTAGCAGGGAGTTGGGTCTTTGTTGCCATCAACTGAAAGTATTGAGTCAGTTGTCCTTGCTTGTCTGGTGTGAGATAAGCCATCTGGGCTGTTGTGTTCAAGCTGGTACCCAGGAATATTATCTCTTGTGAGGGCACTAGTTTTGATTTCTTTTCATTTACTGTGTACCCCAGGCAACTTAACTTTTTTACGAACGCCAGATGTTTTACAAGAATGTCCTTGCTCTCTGCTTGAATCAGGCAGTCGCCCAGGTATGGATAAATTTGAATTCCTTTCTGTTTGCAAAACGCAATTACTGGTGCCAGGCGCTTTGTGAAGACCCTGGGTGCAGTAGATAAGCCAAAGGGCAGTGCAGAGAATTGATAGTGCATTGAACCAGCTATGAATCTGAGGTATCTTCTGCAGTTTTGTCTGACAGGGACATGCAGGTTTGCCTCCTTGAGGTCCAAGGTCACGAGCCAAGCTTTCTTGCCCAGCATGGGAAGAAGCTGCTGTAGTGTCAACATTTTGAACTTCGGAAGATCCAGGTAATTGTTTAGAGAAGAAAGACCCGGAATGAGCCTCCATGATTTTTCCTTTCTGGGAACCAGAAAGGGTCTCGAGTAAAACCCTTGTCCTTGCTCATGTGATGGTACCTTTTGAATAGCTCTCATGTCCATGAGTGCTGTAAATTTGTTTTTGAGCCTCTGCCCATTGATTTGGTGGCAGATTTGGCATTCTTTTTAACCTTGGCAGAGTGTGGAAGTGGAACCTGTAACCTTGAGATACAATGTTGAGAACCCATTTCTTTGGTGATCCAATACCAATTGTGATAGGAAAGTGCCAGTTTTCCTCCTAAGGGGGCTGCCAATAGACAGCTGTTTGGCAGTTGTAGTGGGAAGTCATTGAGGCTGTTTTTTATATGGTTGGGGCCTGTCTTCCCCTTCTTTCTGGCCTGGTGCACCCCACTGTCTAGGCCTGTAAGGACCTTGTGGTTGACCTACCTCTTGGATGTCTGTATCTGCCCCTTTGAGGTCTGTCTGTAACTGGAAAGGACCAATTCTTTGTTAGCCAATATCTGCTAAATCGAGGAGGCTGAACCTGTAAGAAATCCTTCACCATTTGCATAGATTTTGCCTTATCCTCCATCTTCCTTAATACCTCTTCTACCTTAACTCCAAATAACACATCCCGCTGCAAAGGTGCATCCAATAATTTTGCTTTAACATGATCTGGTAACGCATGTTCTTTTAACCAAGCATGTCTTCTAATGACAGAGCCTGTAACTGCTGCTCTACAGGAGGCCTCTAAGGAATCAAAACCACATTGCAAAGTATGTTTTCCCACTTGCTCAGCTGCATGCAATAAATCCTGCCTTTCTTTAAAATTAGGAAGATCTGAATCTGGAAGCATTTTTGTTTCAACTGAGACACCAAAAATTGCTGATATTTTAGCATGTGAAACTGGCAATTTAAGGCTCTCATTGCTAAAGTTGCAGACGTATATACCTTCTTTCCCCATCTGTCTAATGCTCTGGAATTGTCAGAGGGAACTGGGTTTTTTGCTGATGAGGCCTTAATCCCTTTGGGTCCCTGAGAAATAGTTTCAGGGTCAGCAACAGGGCTTTTATACAGAAATTTGAGAGAGTCAGGGAATCTGTAATATCTATCAGGTTTAACTGGGGCTGGAGGTAAGGAGTCAGGATTTAAGCTGGATTCAGTATACACATCATCCACAATATCTAACACTGGCGGAATAGCAATGGGTCTGTGTTGAAGTAATAAAGGAAGTCTCTGAGCCTTTCCTTGGATTCTGAGTAATCCTGGCCTTCCCAATGGAAATGCTCCCTCATGGTATGTAAGGTTTCCCCAAAGGAGTAGTCCTCAGGCGGAGAGACTGATGGAATTGATTCCTCAGCATCAGAATCCGCATAAGGGGGTAAAGAATATCATAGGTCTGAAGAAATGGACACCTGGTCGGATGATTTATAGTCTGCATCCTGTCTGGGCCTTTTATCAGGTGGGGGGGGGGTTGGACTCCCTGATCAGGGTGATTAGGTCTTCGGCCATTTTGAGCATTTGTTTCTTAGGCATGGAGGCCTGTCCTGGAGAATGCTGAATTTGTTTCTTTGTTTTTAAGGGAGGCTTAGACTTAGCAGAGGGTTTAATGCTCAACTGAGTAGGTATGAAAACACCCTCTGAAGCTGTGGATTGCTCAGCTACTTCGGTTCCCTCTGAAGGGTTAGTATCGGTAGGCTGAAAAACTTGTGTGCCCAAAGGCCCAGCCAGCTCCACGTGGGAGTCTGAGGTGGCCTGTGGTTCTGCAGAAGCGATAGTCAGGGGCTGGGAAGGCGCCTCGCTGAAAACCGGAGGACTGGCCTATAAGAGGCCTAGTCAGTTTTGGGCCTTGGATGCCTGTCCTTGTCGTTGCGTTTTTTATGTATTCCGGTCGTCGGAAGTTCCGATGGCATGGCGTAATTGAATTTTCTGCCAAAATAATGCTGGGCAAAAATCAAACTGACATTTAATAGTGTGCTTGTTAAACCTAGCATAAAACTGACAACCAGTGATGTTGTGGTCTGGGCCTAGGTATGGGATACAATAGCAATAGAACTCCTTACGAGGCATTTGCTTCCCACAAGAAATACAGTTATTAACTTTTACTGACATCGGTCTGAGGCAGGGGTACTTAGCTTTGTAGAAGACTTCGGCTCTGGATTCGGAATGAAAATCAAGAGTTGGCCGACCGGCAATTGCGAACTGCTTTTGCTTCGAGCACTGCGCAGCAAGAAAGACTGTAGAAAATGGCGTCGGCTGCATCTCGTATACCCCCTGTCGCACTGACGTCAGGGAGGAGGCGACAGCAACAGACGCCGGACCAAGACTTTGAAACTCTGGCCGACTGGGGAACCGCCTGACGGCAGGATAACCCAAGTATAATGACTGCAGCAGTGTAACACGATGAACATCTAAGTATTCCCAAGTGCATGCAAGTATACCAGAATCTAAAGGATGTGATGAGTTTAGGATGTCACTGGGTTCCTTAAACCTAAATATATTATCATCCTTTCAGACGTGTTAACTACCATCTTATCTGAGGCAAACAATGTCCAAATTCATTTGCAAAGAACAGATAAGACTTCTAAATGTTTAAAGTACATACATGTTTACATTTTCAATTTATCTAGTACACCATGCCCCAGACTGAATTGGATAATATAGAAGACATGAGGCCCAAAACAAACAGTGAGAAAATACCCAGGCAAAAGAGATGAAATCTCTGCTGTCCTAAACATATAAAACAACCAGTTATGCAGTAAATATAGGTGATTCCACACTTATGAAAACAATGTTGGTTAAATAAATCAAATTTTGGCCATACCTAAAACTGGCACTAAAAAGCAGCAACATAAATATGATCGGTGGTTCCAGTAGCCTTTAGGTCATACTACTAAAACACTAAGGAAGCAGGTTATCCGCGTTATTGCTACCCACTCTACTAAGCATTCACATGATCAAGAATTAACAAAAGGGAAAAAAACATTCACATTCTTATTTCAAATATTTTACAGTGGAGTTTTATGTAGCATCAGAGATTGCAATCATCACCAGTGAACCTATCAACACCCAACATAAATCACCAGTGTCCAACTGCAAATGGTTGCAAGCAGTGGCTAGAGAACATTAAATTGTCAGAAACTAGGCTGAAGATAATACAGTTGTGTACACTTACCATAAATGTAGATGTTCGAGTGTATTCACTGTTGCAGTCATTACATTTGGGTGATCTGCTGGTAGGTTGCCCTCAGTCGGCCTGATTAACAATCTCTGGTCCTGCGTCGGTTGCTGTCCCTTCTTCCATGACGTCAGGTCGTCAGGGGTATAAAACATGCAGCCGATGCTACTACATCAGTTTTTCTCGCTCAGTATGTCAGGTGCCCCCCCAAATAGGAAGCCAAATATTTAAGTAATTAAAAACACAAAAAATATAGAAGAGGTATAGTAAGAGAAAACAGGGGGTTGGGAGGGAGGGTAACCAGCACTGCAACAGTGAATACACTAGAACATCTACATTTATGGTAAGTGTACACAACTGTACTATGTTCTTCGTGTTTCACTGTTGCAGTCATTACATTTGGGTAGATTCCCAAAGCTATGGTTGGGAGGATGGATTTATACAGCATTTGGACCAGCTGTAAGGCCCTGCAAGACAGCAGAGGCAAAGCCAGCTCTGGATTTAGAGAAGAAAGGTAAATGGTAATGTTTAGTGAACGTATGAACAGAGCTCCAGGTAGCAGCTTCTAGAATGTCTCTGGTAGGAACACCTCTGAGAAAGGCTGTAGTAGAAGATGCAGCCCTGGTGTAATGAGAGCTGATCCCCTGAGGGATAGTTTTACCATGGTGCATATAGCAGAAATGAATACAATGGCTTATCCATTTGGAAATAGGATGCTTTGAAATAGCCTTTCCCTCTGCCCCTGCAGCAAATGCCACCAGTAGTTCAGATTTTCTTTGAGATTTTGTCCTGTAAGTAAAATTTAAGTTGTCTGTGCACATCCAATGAATGCAGAATCCATTCCCCCTTGTTCTGTGGAATGGGAAAGAAAATTGGCAAGTGAATGGTCTGATTAAGAGCCACACTGGATACCACCTTAGGCATGAAGGATGGTTGGTCCTGAGAGACACCCCTGTCCACATGAAAAATAATGAAAGGCTCCACTGCCATAAGAGCCTGTAATTCTGAAATCCTTCCAGCTGAAGTGACTGCTAAAAGGAAAGCTGTTTTCCAGGAGAGAAATTTTAAGTCTGCAGTAAGCAGCTGGCTCGAAAGGAGGGGGAGAGAGTTTTTCCAATACAAAATGAGGTCCCAGGCAAGGGTCGGAACTATCCTGGGTGATCTTCAGTTTTTGGCCCCTCTGAGATGCTGCTTTAGCAGAGGATGAGAGAAGGGGGGAGGTTCTGTTATAATGAGCTGAAATAGCTGAGGCATGGATTTTTATGGAAGGAAAGGACAGGCCCTTGTGAAGCATTTCATTTAAATATTGTAAAATCTGAGGAATATTGGGCACTGTTGTGCTTATGCCTTGTGATTGATTCCAGGCACAGAATCTCTTCCATTTGTCTACATAAGATTTTCTAGTACTAGGCCTTCCTGCCTCCAAAATGATATCCATCACAGGTTTGCTGAGAGATGCCAAAGGGTGAATTTAGGTGATTAGCCACACTGCAAGATTCTAAGTTTGCAGCAGTGTGCAGAATTTGGTTGTTCTGCTGAAACAGTAAGTTAAGTGTCTGAGGCAGGTGCCACAGTGGAATGTGTGACACATTATGCAGGAGTGGGTACCAGTGTTGGCGAGGCCAGTCTGGAGCAATCATTTTTGGCTTGTCCTGTCTGACTTTTAGTAGAACTTTGGAGAGCAGAGGCAGAAAGGCATAGACTGATGGTTTTTTCCAGCTGAATGATAGAGCATCCACTTTCCAGGCTTTTTTGTGATGAGTTCTTGAGCAGAACTGGTCCAACTGATATGTTCTGGAGTGAGGCAAAAAGATCTATGTCTGGACTCCCCCATTTGAGTGTCAACATGTTGAAAATCCGTGGTTCCAGTTTCCATTCGTGTGGGGCCATGATATTTCTACTTAGTTCATCTGCCACAGTATTCAGCTTTCCTGGCAGGAATTGAGCTTGTAGTTGAATTTGATAGGTCAAGGCCGTGTTCCACAATGCCATGGCTAGTCTGCAAATGGGGTAGGAGTGTGTACCCCCCCTGCTTGTTTATGTACCACATAACTGTGGTGTGGTCTGTCTATCACTAATTGTCCTGGATGAAGGTAGTCCTTGATGGCTGTCAGTGCATCCTGTACAGCTAGCATCTTTTGATTGATATGAAGGTGCATTTTGATTTGGGCTCCATTTGCCCTGAATGCACTTCCCTGCCAGATGAGCCCCCCAAGCATAGTCTGATGCATCTGTAACTGGGGTTTGGATGGCAGGGGATGGAGAGAATGGCAGTCCCTTGTTTTGGTGACAGGCCTCTGCCCACCACAGGAACTCTAGTTGCAGGCAAGGTATGACAGGAATCATGGTTTCCAGGCTGTGACAATGTTGACTCCATAAACTCTAAGTACCACTGAAGTTTCCTCATATGCAGTCTTGCATATGGAATTAGAAGAATGCAGGAGGCCAAGAACCCAAGGCTTTCAGAATTTGTCTTGCAGATAGCAGGGTTTTTGTGGCCACCTGTTTGAAGTAAGTCACCAAATGAATTAGCTTTTCTGGCGTAAGGTATGCCATCTGGGCAGTTGCATTCAAGCTTGCACCCAGGAATGTAATTTTTGAGAGGGTAGCAGTTGTGATTTCTTTTCGTTTATGGTGTATCCTAGACAAGTTACAACCTTTTTTTTTTACAAACGCCAAATGTTTTTGAAGAATGTCCCTGTTTTCTGCCTGAATTAAACAATCGTCCAGGTATGGATATACTTGAATACTTCTTTGACTGCAAAATGCAATTACTGGAGCCAGGCACTTTGTGAAGACCCTGGGTGCAGTAGATAAGCCAAAGGGCAGTGCAGAGAACTGGTAATGCAAATAGCCTGCATTGAAGCAGAGGTATCTTCTGCAAGTTTCCCTGATTGGGATATGCAGGTAAGCCTCTTAAGTCTAGAGTTACCAACCAGGCATCTTTGCCTAGCATAGGAAGTAACTGTTGAAGAGTCAGCATCTTGAATTTTGGAATGTCCAGAAATTTGTTTAGAGTAGAGAAGTCCAGAATTGGACGCCATGATTTGTCCTTTCTTGGTACCAGGAAAAGTCTTTAACAGAAACCTTGCCCCTTTTCCTCGTCAGGGACTGGTTGAATAGCTCCCATGCTCATGAGAGAGAGTACTTGCTTCTGGGCCTCTGCCCACAGATATGGGGGTAGGTCTGGCCATCCGTTTGGGATTGGCAACGTGTGGAAATGAAATCTGCATCCCCGGGATACTATATTTAAAACCCATTTGTCCTGGGTTATAAGTTACCAGTTTCTTACATGAAGTGCCAGTTTTCTCCCCAAAGGGGCGGCTGAAAGTTAAGTGCTTGGCAAATGTAGAGGAAAGTCATTGAGACTGCTTACCATACGTACGTGTCTTGTTGCTTCCAGATTTGGAGGAGGAGGCACCCCATTGTTTTGTTCTAAAAGTCGCTTGTGACTGAAACCTGGAGCCTTTGGAATGTCTGGGTTTGACTTGAGTGGCTCTCGAAGGAACTGGAAAGGACCAGTTCTTAGTAGGCCAGTGCCTACTAAATCTTGGAGGTTGCACTTGTAAGAAATCTTTCACAGTTTGCATAGATTTAGCTTCATCTTCCATCTTTTTTAAAACTTCTTCAGCCTTATTACCAAAGAGACTGTTCTGTTGTAAAGGAGCATATAACAATTTTGCTTTAACATGATCAGGCAGAGTTTGCTCCTTGAGCCAAGCATGCCTTCTTAGCACAGAGCCAGTTACAGCAGCCCTGCACAAGATGCCTCCAAAGAATCAAAACCACATTGCAAAGTATGCTTTCCAACTTGTTCAGCTGAATGCAATAAATCCTGTAAATCTTTATTTTCCACACAGTCAGAAATTAACAATTTTCTGTTTAAGCAGTCCCATGATATGCTGCTGATATTCAAGCATATGAAATTGACAGTTTAAAGCCCTGATTGCAAAGGTTGCAGAAGTGTAAACCTTCTTACCCCACCTATCCAGCACCCTGGAATCTCCATCAGAAAGGGTAGGATTTATAGCAATAGAAGCCTTAATGCCCTTGGGACCCTGAGAAATGGTTTCAGGATCTGCAATAGGATTTTTGAAAAGGAATTTGTGGGAGTCAGGAACCCTGTAGTATCTGTCTGGCTTACAAGGAGCCGAAGGCAGAGAATCAGGAGCCATACTAGATTCTGAAGAAACAACAACAATGTCTAGGACAGGAGGTAAAGCCAAAGGCCTATGCAGAGGAAGAAGAAAATCCCAAACTCTCTTTTTAGATTCAGAGAAATCCTGACTTTCCCAGTGGAAATGTTCCCGTAAGGTATGTAAAGTTTCCCCAAAAGAAAAATTCTGAGGGGGAGAAGCAGAAGGAATGGAATCTTCTGTACCAGAGTCCTCATAAGTAGGTATAGACAAATCCTGTTCATTAGAAGAGTCAGAAGAAATAGAATCCTGTTCAGAAGATTAATAATCAATGTCTTGCCTAGGCCTCTTAGAAGGGGGGGGGGGGGTTGGCTACCCCTGATCAGAGTAATTAAATCTTCAGCCATTTTGATAATGTTTTTTAGGCATAGGGGCCTGCACATGTGGCCCAGGCATCGGTTTTTTAGACATAGATTTTGACCTTAGCTTTGAAAATGGTGTCAGTCTAATATACAAATCTGTAAGCCTGATCACACCCTCAGAGGCCGGTGCCTGCACAGCGGCTTCGGACCCATCCAAGGTAGAGACATCTGCGGGTTCCATAACTGAAGCATCTCGCGGCATTACCGGACTCTGAATGGGTCTCAGTAGAGGCCTGTGAATCAGACATAGTGGGTATCAGGGGCTGCAAAAGCACCTGAGTACCGGCAAACTGGCGACTGGCTTAGAAGCGTCATCAGTTTTGGACCTCGACAGCCTGTTTCTTCGCGGTTTTTAGGTATTCCAGTAGTCGGATTGCTAACAGACAACATTTCTCGATAATTAAAGCGTGATCCAAAATATTTAGAAGCAAAAATATTCAGACGTTTAATAGTGCACTGATTAAATTTAGCACAAAACTGACAGCAAGGTACGTTGTGGTCAGGGCCAAGGCAAGGAATACAGTACAAATGAAAATCCTTATGAGGTAATTGCATTACACAAGTAATGCAATTATTAACTTTTACTGACATTGGTAAGGAGCAAGAAAAAGTGTGCACAACGGGGTACTTAGCTTTTTAGTTTAAGACTTCGGTTCTGAAACTTGAAAATGAAAATTTCAGGAGTCTGCCGACCAGCACTTGCCAACTGCTTCTGCTTCGGGCACCGCGTGGCAAGAAAGACTGATGCAATGGTGTCGGCTGTATGTTTTATACCCCTGACAACCTGACGTCATGGAAGAAGGGACAGCAACCAACGCAGGACCAAAGACTTTGCTAATCAGGCTGACTGGGGGCAACCTAGCCAGCAGATTACCCAAATGTAATGACTGCAACAGTGAAACACAAAGAAAATCAGTAATATGACTGGAGCAACAGTACAGGTGATCAAGAAATACCAGCACACACTCACTTCAGGAATGAGAAAATGTGTAAAGTCTAAGAATGTCAGCGTATCAAAAGAGCATGCATGAGGATGATACAACAGATATGGGGCCAAGCAATGTATGGAAAGGAGAAACATAAGAAAAGACGGTGGTAGAGAAATCCACGTGTGAATGGGCGTGCCTTCGCTGACGGTTGGGCATCAGGCTGGCACCTCGGCACCATAAAAATCTACTGCCAATCATTAGTGGACCAGAATTCCACTGTGGCGACTCCTAACCGGGAAAAGCTGAAATAAGAACAACCAAAAGAAAAAAAAGTGCTGCAAGATTTCCAAATCCAAAAGCAAGATTGCCAAATTTGTAACAAATTCTAAAAATTCTAAAAAAACTCAGCACGCCACTGCTTATTTCTACAACAGCTAAACTTACTTGAACTCCCACACTACATCACTTACTCAATTAACCACTGCACACAAACTCTTATACAAGCTTTCAACATGCCCCTCCTTCTCCTCCTTACTGACTACATACCATCCTAACAAGCCATTAAGATCCAAAAACACAATGATGCTGAAAGCTGAAAAACCTAACCTTGCAGCTGGTCAAATGCTGTACTCTTTTACCGTCTGAAAACTATGGAATGCCCTCCCACTTTCTATCAGAACCATCACTAATCCTCTCTTTAAGAAGTCAAACAGATCACACCTCTCTTCTCTCTGGCAATATACTTGTGCCAAAATAGTACCTCCTAACACCTGATCCACTATTTAGGAGCTCTGCCTAATTTGATGAATTCAACTGCTTATGCCTACAAAACGCCAACAAGTAACAATCAAAACTGCTACCCTACCTAACTCCATCCTCAGTGATCAAATTATACAAGTTGATGTGTAATGTCTGTAAATAACTTGTACCATTGTGTTTAATATTTATTTCCATGCATTGAGACTATATATACACTGTACATTGTGCTTTGTCTTGTATGTACTACTTAATGTTATTGTGGAGCTTTTCTCTCCAGGCCTCTAATGAAAATGGGCTCACCTAGGCCCAGGAGACTTTCCCAGTTAACAAATGCAATAAATAAATAAATTAAATAATTAAGTGTCACATCAGACAAAGGGCTACGAAAGAATACTGACTGGATAACAAGGAGGCTGTGACAGTAGCTATAATGGCAAACAAGGCATCTCAGAAACTGCACTAGTACATGCAAAGTAACTCGGCAAATGGCAGAAGGAACCATCAGGTTCCAAGGGAAAGACAAGGATAAAACTAGTCATTAGGACACCATTCATAAGGGAGGCCAGCATCAATATTCCCACCAGTCTGGAGAACAAATGCAGATGAAAGGAGTACTTCCAGCAGCTTTTGAATGAATACCACCACACAAATTGTAATGTCCCATGTACATTCCATGATAAAGGAGGAAGAAAAATCCACATTGGAAGAATGTTGTCACATTAACAACTATGTAGTATATGGACTGTAATTATTATGCTCCAATACTGGAAAAATACAAACCAGTTAAGTGTCAGAGTGGTGCTAGACCCAATCTTAAATGTTAAACACCCCCTGCTAAAGTTAAGGTCAGGTGTAGTGTCAAGGCAGTAAAATCTGCCTGTACCAACCAGAAAATAACTGCGGCACAAAAAAGCATTGGTTTCTGTCTGCTGTCTATCAATAACATGCCCCTAATTTGTGTTGGCATGTATTTTCTAAAGTATATGAACTCAACTCAAATGTAGGTCATTATTAGTGAACTCAATCCACTGTGGTGTGTCTGAAAATCACAGATTTTATGAGAAATGAACCTTGCATAAAATGCAACAATCTGGATTTTCTGCAAAAATCTGAACAGTTGAGAGGCATGAAAGGTAAACGTAAATGGACAGCATTACACTGCCTTTATAACATCTGTAAAGTGCTTTACGGCTTTGAAAGGTAGCAAAACACTTGGCGATTTTTTTCCCCCTTTAACTAGTAATATGTGGGAGCAGATAAACCTCCATGCACTACAAGCGATTTTTTTCCCCCTTTAACTAGTAATATGCAGGCGCAGATAAACCTTCATGCACTACAATGAATTATGATCATGTCACAGATCACAATCCCTTATGTGTTCTTGACATGGAGGCCACGATTCATCTCTCATCAAGCTTTGCTCTTGAGGTGATTTTCTTGGCATCAATGCTCAAATTCAATGACCCGATCATAATCCTCTAACAGTATCTAGAAATAACACGTCAGGGTGAAATTAACAAATCCATAGAGCAGTTATGGAGATGTACTCTGCATTTATTCAAGAAATATTATAAGAAGGAATACTAACATTTTACAACGGCAGTGGAGTGAAAAATTTATGTAAAAACAGATATTCGAGTGAAGTGACCTCCATTTGTTACTGAGTCAGTAGAGAACATTTAATTATAAACAAAGGAATGGCATTATCTAGAGATGTCACTGCCCCCCTTAACGCAGCCCTCATTATGCCAATTATTGAATAGAATGCCTGTCCAGACACATGCAACAACCTTAATGCCCGTAGATTTACCTTGCTAAAAGGATACAAGGCACAACCAACATGTCTTACATAGACCAAACTCAAAGACCTGTTACTATACCTTGTGTATTTACAGCAAATGTAGTTAACAGGCACCCATGGGGATTGGTAGATGCCAGATAACTGTGGTTTCTGGTTGTTTGAGGGTTGCTATTGAAAACAGGCTTGAATAATACTGTACCCTATACCATTTGTTTCGTTTGACTTGTTCTTAGGTTGGGGAGAGAGGGAATTTATTCTCATCTTCCTTTTTAAAAGTCAAACTCTAAAAACATAAGGTACGTTTCTACACATGAAAATTGTGCTGTATTTCTTCAATTTTTTTTTTCTGGTTGCTTGAGTTCCGGTTAACAGAGTATACTGTATTTACGGACATTTGATTACCTGGGAAAGTCCAGTTGGGTAGAAGCCTATTTTCAGCAAAGATCCAGTGAAAAAAATCTTCATATTACCAAACATTTTAATAATTTTCCAATTTTCATAAATAAAACAAAGACATCTGCAGTTTAATATAACACATTAGACGTTGACAAGTTATATGACAATCATTTAATACTTGGAGAACCTTTAGTATGTAGGGAAATTAAAGGTAAGTGTAATACAAACAGGAAATGAAATATGAAGTGAGGGAAAAACAGGCTTATGGTGTAGTTAAGAGTGAAAGTCAGGGGAAAGAATTTGATAGAGGTAAGGAAGTTAAGTGAAGGGAAAGTAAGGAGGTATAAGGAATGAAAATATACTTGCTCATATTTACGGATACTGTTTATCCTGGTTTTGAGCAAGAACAGAGCCAGATTTTAGCCAGGAAGTCTTTCTGACTTGTTTTGAAAGGTGGGAGGGATAGAGGGTATTGACCTGATGGATATTGGTAAGGGGTTCCAGGCCTTAACAACCTTGTACAAATACAGACAATGCCCAGATCTGATAGGTCTGTATTCAGACAGGAGCTTTTTGTCACTGGATAACAAAGACCGACTGGAAACACAGTTATGTACAATGTTTTATTTAGTGTTGGACAGGCAGCTGGATGTTGGATAATTTTATAGGTGGCAAGCTGTGTACGTAGGTTAGTTGAAGGGGTAGTTTTAACTAATTCAGGCTTTAATGCTATACAGTGATGAGTTCTGAAAGGCGTATTTGCTGCAAATTTAGCGACTTTGAATAGTATTGCACAAGTTTTAATTTTTGTAAAACCTGGAGGTTAGTGAGAATAGGAGCATCATAAAGATGTGTGAGGAGGAGATAAGTAATGTAAAGTGCAGTTTTATTTGCATCGGTGGGTAAGCCATTAGCTCTGTAAAGCATCCTTAGCTTTTGATGAGATTTTCTTATGCAATTTTGTTTATACAAGTTGAATGTAAAATTATCATCCACTACCACCCCTAATAATTTGCTATGAGAAGTGACTTCAATGGTTGTATTATCAAGAGAACTAAACTCTGTTTATCGTGAGACAGAGATTTGGGGGCACAAAGTAGTAGTTTGGTCTTTTTTAGACTGAAGTTGTAAGTTATGTAGCCTCGTTTCAGTGGCTGCTAAAGTTTCCCGATTAATTCTTTGGAGATGCACCACATTTGTCAGATTTGCAAATGTGAGTGGAATCATCTGCATATTGTGTTAGGGTGGCCTGTGTGAATGCACAGAGGGTGTTGGTGAAAATATTAGAGAGGCAGGGAAAAAGGATCCAAAGTAACCTACAGACTGCTACAAACAAGGTTACCTGTGTCTAGCATACAAGGCATCCTCCAACCCATAGGTAATGGACTTGCAAGTCAAATGGCAATGGATATACTTGGTCTAGGGATCTAAACCGCTTCTGCAACATCAAAAACAGTTTTGGACGGACAAGTATACTTTGCAAAGGATACTGTTGCGGTGGAACAGATTCCCCATCACAAAGTTCATCCCTGTCCATTTTCAGGAACTTAGACCTACGGATGGGAAACAGAAAATTTACCCCCAGGACTGCCCCTGTACTACTAACGGACAGAGGCAGCTAACTAAATGCTTTATCCCACGCATGGGTCCCCTCAAATTATCTATGGTATGATCCCAGTTATTCTCACTGGGGTAGCATACAATTATCAAACATAGGATAGGTAAAGCCAATCTATAACCAAATGGTTAGGTTATTTAAAGCACAAAACGGAAACCGGGTAGGCTTAAAGTCTACATGGCAGCTAGCCCAGTGCTTACCTATCATAGGAGCTTACTAGGCTAATGGCCCTGGGTCTTCAAAAGTCTAGCCAAGAGTTTATCCCCAAAAAAGAAACCTCAGTCATCACCTGTCATCTCCTGTCAATGAGGGGCACAGGTGGAGGCCCTGGGACAAATTAGAAGTTATGTACTCACCATAACGTTCCATCTGAGTAGGTGTATTCATTTGTCTGCAACCTGTGGTTATGGATCCGATATCGGATCCGAACCGGCATAGTTTCCAGCTATGGATCCAAGCTCTCAGCTCCTCCCCTCACCCATAATGCCCTGCTCTACCCTCATGACCTCAGATCGAGTTTGCCAAAGCAACAATACCCTCAAAAGGGTAACAAGTAATATGCAGGAAACTGAAAGGCCAGGGGGATAGGAGGGCGGGATGGTTGCAGACAAATGAATACACCTACTCAGATGGAACGTTATGGTGAGTACATAACTTCTAAATCTGAAGTAGGATATTCATTTGTCTGCAACCTGTGGGACAGAGTCCCCAGCTACCTGAATCTTGGGCGGCCATCATGGAAGGATATTCCGGAGCACCGCGGAGCCAAAGGATGCTCTACCCCTGGATGCAAGATCCAACTTATAGTGAGAAATAAATGTATGAGATGAAGCCCATGTAGCTGCTGCACAAATATCATCCAGAGGAATCCCAGCCTTGAAGGCTGCTGAGGTAGATACTGACCGGGTTGAATGGGCATGAACACCCTCGGCGGGCCTTCCTGACGCTTGATAAGCCAATAAAATGCACTGTGAAATCCAGCGGACAGAGAAACTTTGGAAATTGGCTTGCCCAAATTGAATTTTGCAAAGGAAATAAACAGCTGGTCGGATTGCCTATGACCAGCTGTCCTGTTGAGATAAAATCTTAGTTGCCTGTGAACATCTAGTGAGTGTAGCCTATATTCACCTTTGTTTTCATACTTAGGGAAGAAAACAGGGAGGTTAATGGATTGATTGATGTTTGCTTCAGAAGCGATTTTAGGAAGGAAGGACGGGTTGGTCCTGAGGGAGACACGGTCCGGATAAAAACCAAGTAAGGAGGTTTAGCTGATAAAGCTTGAAGTTCAGAAACTCTCTTGGCTGATGTAATGGCTACCAAAAAGGCTGTCTTGTAAGACAAGAATTTGAGGTCCACTGTAGCCGCAGGCTCGAAAGGGGAGCGGTCAAGGCCTGTAGGACCAAAGAAAGGTCCCAAGGAGGAACTGCTTGCTTAATAGGGGCCTGAGAAGGAAAGTACCTTTAAGAAAAGTTTTGCACAATTTGGCTGACATAAGAGGATTAGACTCTTGACCAATGTGATAGTGAGAAATTGCCGCCAGTTGAACTTTGACTGTGGAACTGCTGGCACCATCATTAAAGAGAGAGGTTAGAAAATCAAGCACTACGGGAGAGGAACCGTGAAGGGATCTAGGCCTTGCCGCTCCGCCCACACAGAGAAACGTTTCCATTTGCTTCGTAAACCTTTCTAGTGGATGGTTTATGAGCCGCCACCAAAATAGCCTTTACCGTGAAGAGATACCGAGTCCTTATCAAGAGTGGAACTGGAGCAGCCAAGCGGTCAGCTTCAGGCTGTCCAGGTTCGGAGGAGGAATGCAGGATGGATGGGATATCAGATCCGAATAGGATCTAGAATCCAAGGAGGATTCACCGAGTGAGACCTTAGGAAGGGGAACCAGATCTGTCGAGGCCAGAACGGAGCAATGAGAATCATTCTGCAACCCACCCGAGAGGCTTTCTGAAGAACTTGCAGCATCAGAGGCAAGGGTGGATAGGCATACAGAAGACCGGGTGGCCAAGCATGCACCAGAGCGTCTCTTGGGGTACCTCCGGGAGGAGGTATCAGAGCGAAAAACTGTCGCACTTGGTGTTTGAGGGAGAGGCAAAAGATCGCATGAAGGGTTCCCCACCGTGCGAATATGCGTTCGCTACTTGACAATTGAGAGACCACTCGTAAGGGGTCAGAATGGTGCGACTGAGCTTGTCCGCTAGGATGTTGGACCGACCGAATGTGCGTTGCTATGAGAAAGCGATTGGTGGAGATTGCCCATTCCCAAACTCTCATGGCCTCTCGACAAAGAGGGTAAGACCTTGTTCCCCCTTGCTTGTTGATGTACCAGACAACAGACATATTGTCCGATTGAATCGCAATTGTTCCCAAGGGAAGAAAGTCCTGAAGTGCTAGCAACGCTAAGAGCACTGCTCTCATCTCTAGAACATAGATATGCAGTAAGGTCTCTGAATCGCTCCACGTGCCTTGGACTGTCCGCCAAAGTGCCCCCACCCGAGGCGGAGGCGTCCGTGGTCACCGTGGCGAGAGGGGAGAAGCACAAAATGGGCGACCCTCGTGGAGATCCGGGAGTGGAGCCACCACAAGAGGGACCGCTTGCAAGCCTTGCTGATCGCTATGGGATGATACATGGGGGGGGCAAGGTATGACCACTGTAGTAAGCGCGCGCACTGTAGAATGCATATTGAGCCTGGCAAGAGGAAGAAGTGCTATCGCCGAAGCCATGGACCCTAGAGCCCTCAGGACCAACTCCGCTGGAACAGAACATGAATGGAGAATGGCCCGCACCTGGAGCTGCAGATTTAGAACTCTGTCCGCAGTGAGGAAGGCTCAGAACTCCTTGTGTCTAGTCTGGCCCCTATGAAATCTAAGAGCTGAGTGGGTGCCAGGTTGGACTGTTTTGTATTTATTGTGATGCCCAGAAATGGAGCAAGATGGAGAAAGGAGTCTCGCGCCGAGAGAAGTAGATGCCTTGTTGGGGCGGTAAGGAGCCAGTCGTCCAGGTAGGGAAAGACCTGCAAGGCCCTGAAGCCTCAGCTGGGCCGCTACCACTGCTAGTACTTTGGTAAACACCCTGGGGGCTGTGGTGAGACCAAAGGGAAGGACCCGAACTGGTAGTGACTGGCTCCCAGCCGGAAGCGGAGAAACCTCCTGGAGCGTCTGTCCATTAGGATGTGGTAGTACGCGTCCTTGAGATCTATCGAGCACATCCAGTGGCATTCTCCCAGAAGGGGGAGAATAGATTGTAGAGTGACCATTCGAATTTTTCTTTGGGGACTGCCAGATTCAGGAGAGAGAGGTCTAGGATTGGTCTTAGTTCCCCGTCTTTTTGGCACTAAAAGAACCTGGAGTAGAACCCTGATCCGATCTGGTCTGGGGGAACGGGCTGGATGGCTCTTTTCTCTAGCAGATGGCCAATTTCTGCTAAAGCGGCCTCCCTTTGACCGGGTGGTACGTCTGGGAGGGACTTCATCTTTGGAAGGTGAAGGAAAGGAATGCGATATCCCTGGATATGATTTGGAGAACCCAGCGGTCCGATGTTATGGACTCCCATGCCGCTAGGTGCCCAACGTCCCCGACTGCCTCCAGAGTAGAGCAGTCGGGCAGCCCTCAGGGCTGCTGGGCCGTTCAGAGAAAGGTTCCCTGGACCCGAAGTTTCTGGGAGCCCCTCTGCCTCTAGGGCGGCGTCCTCCCTGTCCTCCTCTGCCACGGAAGGACTGGTTGTCCGGAGCAGGCTGGGACTGCTGCGACTTCGAACCACATCTTCTTCTGACCCTTTTGGTTCCTAGAATAGGGCCTCTGGGGTGCAGAGAAGCGGATTCCGACGGCAGACAGCGTCTTCCGTCCTTCTCGCTCTGGGTCAGCCTCGCGAACGGTCTTGCCAAACAGAGCAGAACCATCAAAGGCGTTAACGACGCCTTGAAGGGCTCAGAAAATGAGTGGCGGAGCCAGGCCTGACGCCTAGTGACCAGTCCTGTCCCCAGCTCTAGCGGCGCCTCCGTAGCATGGGAGAGTAGCCGCATAGAAGTATTTGTGACTGACCTAAGAGTGGCCATTTTGGTGGAGTGCAGAGCTCTGTCCTCCTCCGAAATGGACTCGGGGATGCAGCGTACTGCTTAATAAGGTCTCGCTGCATCCGAATAACATGTGCCAAATAGTTCAGCGCCCTTACCGAAAAGGTCGCCGAACTGAACATCCGCTTCCCCAAGCGGTCCATCATCCGAGACTCCTTGCTCGGTGGGTGGACTGAGGACTCTCCTGAGCCAGTTCCCTCTTTGTGGCCGCCATCAACATGGCATCTACAGGAGGCCCCTTACTCCAATGGGTCCTGTCAGAAGGCGGGCTAAGGATTTTATCAGGTCTTTTGGGAATTGGCTCCACGGTGTCCGGTTCCTTCCACGCCCTGGTGGTAATAAGGTCCACCAGGGGTCGGCAGGGGACACCCAAGAGGTAGACGGGCCCGTTTGAATGCCTCCAAGAACACGGACTCGTCCGAGGAAGACTTGGGGCAGACCACCCCCTGATACGGAGCATTTCCATGATGTCTCCAAGGAGACATCCTCGGGGTGACCGTGGGGAGCCTTCCCTTCCTCCAAGTCCGTGTCTTCAGTGAGAGACTCAGGAGTCAATGTGCCTCCTTTTGCGTATGCTTGCAGGAGCCTCCTCTGGGGGCTGTCAGAGGAGTCCTCGCACGCAGCAATTTGCTCCATAGGAGCAACTTGGGGCACAGAAACGGGCTGTCCCAGGGGCCGCATGGTGGAAGCCTGGCCCAGTGCAGAGGGAGCGCGGGACGGAGCCGGCAAGTGCCGGGGTCCGGAGACCCTCAACAGAGCCCTCTCCACTACATCAAAAGCGGAAGGGGAGCCGACCTCGACCAAAGGATGCGACAATCTGCTATCCCTCGGATCCGAAGAGTGGATCGGAGCCGGCGCAAGCACTCGGATCCGGCGACAGTGCGCCCGACACAGACGGCGCCGGCGAGCACTGATCCCCGGATCCGAAGCTCGGATCCAGGCTCCGAGATCGGGTCCGACCCACTCGAGGGCATGGTCGGATCCGGCACCCAGTACTATCGGATCCGACCTCCCCGCCCGGCTGCTCGGCTCCAGCTGCTCGAACCCGGAAGCGGGTCGGAGAAGGAGCAATAGGCTTGAAAAGGGTGTTGAGCTCCCGAGGGGAGGCAAGAGCACTCCCATCTGCATCTGGGCCTGGATGAACCTTCGCATCATCCGGTCCAGATCAGCATCCGAAAGGCTATGGGTAGATCTCGACGAGGCTACCGAGGTAGGCCTGGAATGCCTCCTCGATAGCCTCGCCGAGATCGGGTCTCCTCCTCCTCAGGACCCGGTGAGAAGCACACAGGTGACCGGAGCCGAGAAGGAGGAGACCGCCAACAAGGAGCCGGGAGAAGCCGCTTGGCTGGCGGGCCGAAACAGAGGTCTCGCCCGCTTGTGGTGCTTCTCCTCCGGTCCTTTTAGATGCATCCCTCTCCTGTCCTGAAGCGGGAGTTTGAGTCCCAGGAGCAGGAGGGGTGCTACAGGGGAACAGCTGCAGCCGGAGGGGTCCCCGAAGGAGGGGGCGTCGGAGCTGAGTCCGGCGGTAAAAGACCCGCCAGGACCAGCTTGGACCTCCGCTCCCTCAGTGCCCTGGGGTTGAACCCTGCACAAATGGAACAGCCAGATGTGAGGTGTTCAACCCCAAGACACTTAACACACCGAGTGTGGCCATCAGCCGGTGAGAGCTTATGGCCACACTCGAGCATTTAGAGAAAATGACTTAGGCTGGTCAGCCATAGTCAAAATTAACCAAAAGTTACAGAAGTAACTTAAAACAATAAACTATAAAAGCACACAGGCCTCACACACACTCTACGTTCAGCGAGGGAGGGAATAAAATATACTACTGTAAATAAAATTAAACCAAAAACAGTCAATAAAAATAGGAAACCTACAACTTTCACACAAAAAAGTTTAAAGAAAGCAAAAATATTCTAATTTTGTACAAGAAAATTCCACTTAGCTGAGAGCTATAGAAACCACATCCAGTTACCAGCGCGGCAAACAAGATCTGAGGTCATGAGGGTAGAGCAGGGCATTATGGGTGAGGGGAGGAGCTGAGAGCTTGGATCCATAGCTGGAAACTATGCCGGTTCGGATCCGATATCGGATCCATAACCACAGGTTGCAGACAAATGAATATCCTACTTCAGATTTTTTGTTTTCTCATCCACTTGTCAAGGTTGAGCTTGAATTGGGTCAGCGAGGGACTCTGACATGTATGGGAAGTCTACTCCAGAGACCGGATTGCCTCTGGGAGACAAACCTCTCTCTCCAGCAGGTTTTGTTGATGTTGCATATTAGATTTACGCCTTTCAAGCAGATTATGTGTGAGGAGTTAGACTTACGGATATAGAGCATCTCTAGTAGGGTAGAGTCTGAGGACTGCCTTGTAGGCGAGACACAGAACACCTCTAAGCAATCTGTACAATACAGAGTGGAGTGATAGCGATTTGAGCTTGTCTACAGTTGGAAGCCATGGATTCTCTTTGTGGGGTATTTCTGTGGTCTTTCCAGTTCAGTTAGTGCAGGTCTTTGGAGAGGTACACACCGAAAGAGGTGTTATACTCAATTATTGGCCTAATGAGGGATGAGTACAGAAAGGTAATAACCTCCTTTTTTCTGGTTGCAATTCCTTTACTTATGAGACAAACCAAATAAAAGGCTTTTCTGACCACTGCTGCTACATGATTGTCAAATGCGAGACTGTTGTCAACCTGTATACCTAGGTCTCTCATCATAGGTTGTGCTTAGGGGTTGCCGCTAATGTGGTTATTAGCAGAGACCGTGTTTTTGTAGAATGGTACAATACATTTTTTTTTTGCATTTAACTTAAGGCCATGATTTTGGCAACAATCTTTTGTTGGTGTGAGACCCTCTTGCAGTATGCTTTCATTTAGGGAGTCAATGACAGCACCTAACTTACAGTCGTCTGCAAACTTGGTCAGCCATAGGCCTTTTGTCATTGCCTGGACCTCTGAGAAGTAGATATCAAACAGTAAGGGTCTAGGGACAGATCCCTGGGGAATACCATAGTGACAGGTCTGCTATTGGAGGTGGAGGCGCCCATTTTGACCTTGTGGGTCCTATCGGTGAGCCAGTTGGCCACCTACCTGATGAGATAGGGATTTACAACAAGTTGCATTAGCTTTTCAATGATGCACGAGTGGGGGATTGTGTCAAAGGGTTTGGCCAAGTCAAGGAAAGCTGTATGTACTAACTTTCCCTAATCCAGGGCCTTGGTGATGGTCTCAAAGAAGTTAAATAGGTTCAACAAGTAAAATCTGCCCTTGACGAATTTGAATGGGTGGGGTCAAGTGCTTGGAGATTGCCCAAGTTCTTATTTATGAGATCCATAATAATATGCTCCATGGCTTTAGTGAACCTAACTGGATATACTGTCTTCTCACATTACCTATACACTATGTGATCTCTCTCTCTCCCACATTGCTTACATTTATATACATTTAATTTTTGTCTCTCCTTACCTTACTTTTCCTATCTTTTACACTTTGTACTCTATTCCCTTCAATATTTCACTCAAATCTTCCCTCCTTCCACCAACCATCCCTTCCTATTTTACCTCATACTGAACACTATTACTGATGATGATTCATTGCCATCTTCACACATTTTGTATTTTGTTTGTACTCGTAGTACTTCTTACCAATTTGGCTGTCTGTGTGCGTCCAGGCTGAAACTGAAATAGGTCCATTTGGAGCAGCACTCTAACCCACTTACCAAACTGTGGGAGTAATTACAAAAAGTTTTAAAATGGTGCAATGCCAAGTTATCACTTGACATTTCATTTTCAATACATGACCAGATGACTAGAACCAACAAGTTTTTTGTGAAACTGAGAAATGGGCCGGCCCTGGAACAATCCCCTCCAGATTCAATCCAAAAACAATGCTAGTGTATTCCTTTCTTGTCTAGTTTTTACTACTGTAAGGAACAGCCAAGCTATTAGCTGCTTACTAGCATTTTAGATTTTAGGTCTTGCAGATCTGTGTCATTGGGGGCTGAAATGTATAAAATCAGAAACGTCAATTACACAAACGTAGCATTTACTCATTGTGATATCTGTAGATGCAAGCACTCTTTCTCTCAGTACTACTTGCATGGTGTCTTGCCTTTGTTTTGATGCAACTCAGCTTCTCATCTTCCAGTTAATTAAAATTTTGTCAAAACAGAAGTCTTGCTCTATAGATTATCCTTAATCTGGATAATACGTGACTTCAGTCAAAACTGTAGTCATCTGGAAGATAATCCACATCAAAAGAAAAATGAACATTACAAATGCATATTTTGCACATTACACTCACATTAAGACACTGTCCGGTTCGAGTCTCAGCTAGAGTGTCTTCTGCGTGGAGACGTGCGTGAATGGGCGTACCTTCGTTGAAGGTTGTGCGTCAGGGCTGTTAACTCAGCACGTAAAAATCAACTACCAATCAGAGGACCGGAGTTCCGCTGTGGCGACCCCTAACCGGGAAAAGCCGAAAGACACAACACCACTCTGCTTGACTGCATATTGCACTGGGCTTGTTCATTGGAATGTATAGACACATTTTTCCATTAGTCTGAACTATTCTGTTACTGCCTACATTTCTGTATTTTCTGTTGGTGAAACGTTTTGTATTTCACCAGGCTGAGCCTGAAATGTACAGTTGTGTACACTTACCATAAATGTAGATGTTAGAGTGCATTCACTGTTGCAGTCCTAACAGTACAGTTGTGTACCTACCATAAATGTAGATGTTAGAGTGTATTCAATGTTGCAGTCATTACACTTGGTTTATCCTGCTGGCAGGCTACCCGCAGTCGGCCTGAATTCCAAACTCCTGGTCTGGCATCGGTTGCCGTCACCTCTTCCCTGACGTTAGTGCACCAGGGGTATATAAGATGCAGCCAGACACCATTTTCTTCAGTTTTTCTTGCCCCAGATGTCAGGTGCCCCCAAAAGGTTAGGCTAAAAACATTGCTTACAAAAAAGCATGCAGTAAAATAAACAATACCTTCATCTACAAGCAAATACACCACATAGGTTGTATAGAATAGTGAAGTACAGATAAGTCCCAGCAAAGAAAGGGGGATAGTGGGTGGGTAACCTGGACTGCAACAGTGAATACACTCGAACATCTACATTTATGGTAGGTATACAACTGTACTATGTTCATCGTGCTTGACTGTTGCAGTCATTACACTTGGGTTGAATCCCAAAGCTGAGGTTGGGTGGCTGGGTCTAAATAGAATTAGGAGTGGCTATGAGGCCCTGCAGAACTGCAGTGGCAAAGCCTGCTCTGGATTTAGAATAAAGAGGTAAGTGGGAGTGCTTGTTAAAAGTGTGCACAGAACTCCCAAGTTGCAGCCTCCAAAATTTCCTTGGTTGGTACTCCTCTGAGAAAGGCTGCTGATGTGACTGCTGCCCTGGTCGAATGTGGCCTAAAGCCCTTAGGCACTGATTTGCCATGCTGTGCATAGCAGAAACGAATGCAGTGTCCTATCCATTTTGAAATAGTCTGCTTTGAGATGGCCTTTCCTTGTGACCCTGTAGCATATGCTACTAAAAGTTGCTCAGTCTTTCTGAAAGTCTTAGTTTTGCCCAAGTAGAAGTGTAGCTGCCTGTGTATGTCCAAAGAGTGCAGAAGTCTCTCCCCTTTATTCTGGGGATTTGGATAAAAAGTAAACAAATGAATGGTTTGATTAAGAGCCACACTGAATACTACCTTTGGCATAAATGTTGGGTTTGTCCTTAGATAAACCCTGTCCGGATGGAAAATGATAAAAGGTTCCACTGCCATTAATGCCTGTAACTGATACTCTTCTTGCTGAAGTTATTGCTAGGAGCAGAGCTGTTTTGCATAAGAATTTTATCTCAACTGTATTGGCTGGCTCAAAAGAAGGCAGAGTGAGCTTTTCCAAAACAAAATTGAGATCCCATGCAGGTACTGGTGCTCTACTTGGAGGTCTTGTGTTTTTGGCCCCTCTGAGGTACTGCCTTAGCAGTGGATGTGAAAAAATAGGTGGTTCCGTATTGTAATGAGCTGAAATGGCAGAGGCATGGATCTTAAATGATGAGGAGGATAGGCCCTTGTCCAGCATCTCAGTTAGGTATTGTAAAATCTGAGGGATATTTGGAACAAGCAGTTCAGTTCCTTGTGCCTGATTCCAAGCACAGAATCTCTTCCATTTTTCTGCATAAGATTTTCTGGTGTTGGACCTCCTGGCTTCCAAAATGACATCCATAACTGCTTTAGAGAGAGATGTGTTCTGAGTGGTTATATTATTCGCCATGCAGTCAGATTTAAGGTTCTGAGTTGGCTGTGCAGGATCTGTTTTGGTGGGTCAGAAGATGAGGAATTTGAGGCAAAGTCCAGGCTGGGCCTTGAGACAAGCTCTTTAGGACTGGGTACTAGTGCTGGCGTGGCCAGTCTGGGGCAATCAGAATCATTTTTGGCTTCTCTTGTCTGACTTTTAGGAGTACCTTGGGGAGGAGAGGCAGTGGTGGAAAGGCATAAACTGTCAGGGTTTTCCAGATGAATGATAGAGCATCCACCTTCCATGCTTGTGTGTGATAATTCCTTGTGCAGAATCTCTGTAGTTGACAGTTGTGAGGGGAGGCAAATAGATCGATGTCTGAGCATCCCCGTTTCCTTATGCTGAAGACTTGTGATCTAGTTTCCACTCGTGAGGGTCCATGAGGTTTCTGCTTAGTTCGTCTACCAGAGTATTTGTCTTTCCTGGCAGGAATAGTGCTTGCAGATCCACTTGATAGGTCAATGCTGTGCTCCACAAGTTCATGGCTTGCCTGCAGAGGGGGTAGGAATGTGTGCCCCCTTGCTTATTTATGTACCACATGACTGTAGTGTTGTCAGTCTTTAGCAATAATTGTCCTGGATGGAGTGGATCCTTGAAGGCTGTCAGGGCATTCTGAACAGCTACCATCTCTTTTTGATTGATATGAAGATGCATTTGGCTTGCAGGCCACGAGCCCCGAATACATTTTCCTGCCATGTGTGCCCCCCAGGCATAATCCGATGCATCTGTTAGTGTCTGCCTAGCTGTGGGTAAAGTGAATGGCTGTCCTTTGTTGTGGTGACGGGCCAGTGCCCACCATCGAAACTCCTGTTGCAGGCAAGGAACGAGAGTAATTATTTCCAGGCTGTAGCAATGTTGAGTCCAAACACTTTTTAGATACCATTGTAGCTTCCTTATATGCAGTCTTGCATATGGAATTAGCAGAATGAAGGATGCCATTAAGCCCAAAGCCTGCAGAATTTTTCTTGCAGGTAACTGGGTCTTTGTTGCCATCATTTGAAAGTAATGAGTCAGTTGCCTTTGGCATGAGATAAGCCATCTGGGCAGTTGTATTTAAGATTGCACCCAGAAATATCTCTTGAGAGGGCACTAGCTTTGATTTATTTTTGTTTACTGTGTACCCTAGGCAAATTAGTAATCTTTTTACAAATGCCAGATGCTTTAATAGAATGTCCTTGCTTTCTGCTTGAATAAGGCAGTCGTCCAAGTAGGGATATATTTGAATTCCTTTTTGTCTGCAAAATGCAATTACTGGTGCCAGGCATTTTGTGAAGACCCTGGGTGTAGTAGATAAGCCAAAGGGCAGTGCAGAGAATTGGTAGTGCATTGAGCCAGCTATGAATCTGAGGTATCTTCTGCAAGATTGTCTGATTGGGACATGCAGGTATGCCTCTAAAGTCCAAAGTTACGAGCCAAGCCTTCTTGCCCAGCATGGGCAGAAGTTACTGTAGTGTCAACATTTCTAATTTTGGAACTTCCAGAAAGGTATTTAGAATTGACAGGTCCAGTATTGGTCTCCAAGCTTTGTCCTTTCTGGGTACCAAGAAAAGTCTTGAGTAAAATCCTTGCCCCTGCTCTTGCTGCGGTACTCTTTGAATAGCCTTCATGTCCATGAGAGATGAAATTTGCTTTTGTGCCTCTGCCCATTGATTGTGTGGCAGGTCTGGCATACCTTTTGTCTTTGGCAGGGTGTGAAAGTGGAACCTGTAGCCCTGAGAAACAATATTCAGTACCCATTTGTCCTGGGTAATCACGTGCCAATTTTGTGAGAAAAGTGCTAGCTTTCCCCCTAAGGGTGCTGCCAAAACCTAAGTGCTTGGCATTGTGAAGTCATTGGGACAGTTTCCTATAAGGTTGTGATTTGTCTTCTCTGCTTTTGGAGGCAGGAGTACCCCATTGTTTAGGCCTATATGAGCCTTGGGCTTGAGATCTGCCTCTAAGGCATCTGTATCTGCCTCTTTGTGGCCTGTCTGACACTAGAAAGGACCAATTCTTAGAAGGCCAGTTCCTGCTAAATCTGGGTGGCTGAACTGTCTGCATTGATTTAGCTTTATCCTCCATTTTCTTTAACACCTTCTCTTCTGCCTCAACACCAAACAAAGTATCATGCTGTAATGGAGCATCCAATAATTTTGCTTTAACATGATCAGGCAGACTCTGTTCCTTTAACCAAGCATGACTTCGAATGACAGAGCCTGTAACTACGGCCCTGCAAGAAGCCTCTAGTGAATCAAAACCACATTGCAAAGTATGTTTTCCCACTTGTTCAGCTGCATGCAATAAATCCTGCATTTCCTTGTTTTCAGGACATTCAGAGTTTGTCAGCATTTTCTGTTTTAGCAGAGACATTGGGTATTGGTGATATTTAAGCATGTGAAACTGGCAGTTTAAAACCCTTACAGCTAAAGTAGCAGAGATGCAAACCCCCCCCCCCCATCTGTCCAGAGCTCTAGAATCCCTATCAGAGGGAACAGGGTTTTTTGCAGTGGAAGCCTTGACCCCTTTGGTACCCTGAGATATAGTTTCTGGGTCAGCAGCAGGGTTTTATAAAGAAATTTATGTGAATCTGGAACCCTGTAATACCCATCTGGCTTAACTGGTGCAGGGGGTAAAGAATCAGGAGACAGATTGGACTCAGAAAATACATCTACAATGTCTAGCACAGGAGGGATAGCAAGAGGTCTGTGCTGAGGCAATAAAAGAAAATCTGAGCCTTTTCTTGGATTCTGAATAATCTTGGCTCTCCCAGTGGAAATGCTCCCTCATGGTGTGCAGGGTTTCCCCAAAAGAATAGTCCCCTCAGGAGGAGAGGCTGAAGGGATACTTTCTTCAGCATCAGAGTCCTCATAGGGAGGAATAGAATATCCCTGTTCTGAAGGGGAATCAGAAGAAATAGAAACCTGATCAGAGGAATCATAATCAGTGTCTTGCCTAGGCCTTTTATCAGGAGGGGGATGGGAATCCCTGATCAAAGTAATTAGGGCCTTGGCCATTTTAAGCATACGTTACTTAGGCATGGGATGACTGTCCCGGAGAATGTTGCACTTGTTTCTTTGTCTTTAAAGGTGTTTTAGACTTTGTCTTGGTTGCTGAAGTGATCTTGACAGAAAGCTGTGTAGGTCTGAAAACACCCTCAGAAGCAGATGCCTGCTCAGCGGCTCCGGACCCATCTGAGGTAGTAGTTTCCGTAGGTCCAATACCTTGAGTTTCCAGAGGCCTAGTTGTCTCCACGTGTGAGTCTGAGATGGCCTGTGGCTCTCAGGTAGTGGGTGTCAGGGGCTGCGAAAGCGCCTCACTGAAAACCGGCAACTGGCCTAGAAGAGGCTTAGTCTGTTTTGGACCTCGGATGCCTGTCCTTTTCTTTTTCCTTGCACTTTTTATGAACTCCAGTCATCGGCTGTTCCAACGGCATTATATAGTTAAACCTTTGGCCAAAGTAATGGAAAGCAAAATCATACTGACGCTTAATAGTGTGTTGGTTAAATCTAGCACAAAACCGACAACTAGCAACATCGTAGTGAGGGCCTAGGCAAGGAATACAGTAAGAATGAAAATCCTTACGAGGTATTTGCTTCCCCACAAGAAATACAATTGTTAACTTTTACTGACATCGGTCTGGAGCAAGAAAAAGTTTCCCCACCGGGGTACTTAGCTTTACTGAAGACTTCAGATCTGAAATTCAATTTCGAAAATCTCAGGAGTCGGCCAACCGGCACGTGCAAACTGCTTTTGCTTCGGGCTACGTGCGGCAAGAAAGACTGAAGAAAACGGTGTCGGCTGCATCTTATATACCCCCGGCACACTGACGTCAGGGAAGAGGCGACAGCAACCAACGCCGGACCAGGACTTTGGAATTCAGACCGACTGTGGGTTGCCTACCAGCAGGATAAATCAAGTGTAATGGCTGCAACAGTGAAACACGATGATCAATGGGTTATCCGGCTCCCGGTAGCCCTTGATCGGCCAGAATACCAAAGGTAAATAAATATGACATCAGCTGCCATCTGTTGTAAATCACGTCAGGTCTTCCAATACAAAAGGAGGCAGCCGACGTCACTTCCTCAGTCTTTCTTGCCGTAACAGCCCCCAGAAAACAAGGCTTAAACCAAAAGAAACTTTGGCAAATAAAACCAGGTTCAGCCTGTACCTTAGGAAAGGAGAGCAGAAGACCATGCAAAAAGGGGGAAGGAGGGAGGGGAAACCAGGACTGCAACAGTGAATACACTCAAACATCTACATTTATGGTAAGTGTACACAACTGTACTATGTTCGTGTTTCACTGTTGCAGTCCTAACCAATGGGTTGATTACCAAAGCCCAGAGAAAAGGGAGGAGGTACCAACAGAATCAAGGATTGGAGAGAATGCCCTGCAGAACAGCAGTGACAAACCCTGCCCTGGCTCTAGAAAACAAACAAAGGCAAATTATAATGCTTTGTGAAGGTGTGAACAAAAGACCATGTGACAGCCTCTACAATGTCTTTAGTAGGGACACCCCTTAAAAAGGCTGCAGAAGTGGAAGCTGCTCTTGTGGAGTGGGTCCTAACCCCTTGAGGAGGAACCTTGCCATGAAAGGAATAACAGAAAGAAATACAATGTGCAATCCACTTAGAAATGGTTTGTTTAGAGATAGCTTTGCCATGAGCTACAGGGGCAAAACTGACCAATAACTGTGTTGATTTCCAAAAGTCTTTAGTCTTGTCCAGGTAAAACCTGAGCTGTCTATGCACATCAAGAGAATGTAGGATCCTTTCCCCTCTATTTCGAGGATTAGGAAATAAAGTAGAAAGGTGTATGGACTGATTAAGAGTCAGGCTAGAAACCACCTTAGGCATAAAAGAGGGATTGGTTCTCAGAGAAACACGATCTGCATGGAAAAGAAAAGGCACCAGAGCCAAAGCTTGCAGCTCCGAAACCCTCCTTGCTGAAGGTAATAGCCAAGAGGAAGGCAGCCTTCAGAGAGGGAAACTTCAAATCTGCAGTGGCAGCTGGCTCAAAGAGGAAGAGTGTTTCTCTAGAACAAAATTAAGATCCCAGCTTGGAGTAGGTGCCCTTCTGGGAGGTTTTAAGTTGCAAGCACCTCTGAGAAACATTTTCATCAGGGGATGAGAGAAAATGTGTTGCTCAAAAGAACAATGAGCAGAAATGGCTGAAGCATGGATCTTAGAGGAAAAAGACAGACTACCCTGAAACAAATCAGTCAAGTACTCCAGGATCAGAGGAAGATTAGGCTGAGCAGATTCCCCTCTAGCCTACATCCAATGAGAGAATCTTTCCCATTTGCCAGCATAGGACTTCCTAGTCCTAGGCCTATCGAAGTACATTAACCATCTGCTGGGAAAGAGAACTGGATTGATTCATACAATGAGCCATGCTGCCAAACGGAGAGACTGAAGATTAGCATGTAGAATGTTTCCCCCTTCCGGAACCAAATGATCTGGTTTCAGAGGAAGACGGCAAGGAGGAAATTGGGAGAGACTGCAAAGCAGTGGATACCAATGCTGTCTGGGCCAGTCTGGAGCTATTAGTCCTTGGTCTTTCATCCCTGATCTTCAAGAATACTCCAGGAAGAGGAGGGAAGGCATAAACTAACAGAAGCTTCCAAGGGAAGGACAGAGCATCCCCTTCTCCAGGCCTTGCTGCGATGCTATCTGGTGCAAAAAAGTGATAGAAGGTGGTTGTCTGGGAAGGAGAAAAAAAATCCACCTGAGAAGTGCCCCAACGTTTAATAATGCTGTAAAAGACTCCTCTGTTCAGTTGCCACTCGTGAGGATTCAGGGTGTCTGCTCAACTGGTATGCCAAAACACTGAAACTCCCTGGAAGAACCTGAGCTAGGAGATGCAGTCCCAAGGATGCAGCTATGGACCAGAGAATCATGCTCTGTCTGCACAGGGGGTAAGAATGAGTCCCTTATTTGTTGATGTACCACATGACTGTGGTGTTGTCTGTCCTGACAAGCAGAGTTCCTGGAGAAAGAAGATGCTTGAAAACTAGTAAGGCCTGCTGAACTGCCATCAACTCCTTTAGGTTTATGTGCAGGTGCATCTGTTGGGAGTTCCAACGTCCGTTGTATGCATCTGCCATCCAGGTGAGCTCCCCAGGCGTAGTCCAATGCGTCCGTGGGTAAGAACTTGAATGGCAGGAGGTGGGTGAAAAGGCATAACCTTGTTTTGTAGACAGGCTGTCGCCCACCATAGAAACTCGGTCTGCAGACATGGAAGCAGAGGAATTATCATATCCAGGTCCTGTGTGTTGACACCAAAGGTTCTTGAGGTACCATAGCAATTTCCTCATACGCAGTCTTGCATATGGAATCATGAGAATCCAAGAGGCCATGTATCCCACAGCTTGCAGGTATGTCCTTGCAGAGAGCTGGGACAGGCTTGCCAAATCCTTGAAGTAAACTGAAAGAATTGCCTGCTTCTCCTGGGTGAGATGCATCTGGGCGGCTTTGTTCAGACTTGCTCCCAGGAATGTCATCTCCTTGGATGGCACCATTTTTGATTTTTCCATGTTGAGAGTGTAACCCAGAGAAGAGAGAAAGTATTTACAAATTCCAGATTCTTTAACAACTGCTCTTGAGAATTTGCTTTAATTAGACAGTTGTCCAAGTATGGATAAATCTGAATTTCCTTCTGCCTGCAAAAAGCAATGACTGGAGCTAGGCACTTCTTGAAAACTCTGGGAGCAGTAGGTAAGCCAAAGGGCAGTACAAAGAATTGATAATGTTGCTTGCCCACTCTGAAACGAAGGTATTGCCTGCAACTTTCCCTGATAGTGATGTGCAAATGAGCTTCATTGAGATCCAAAGTTACTAGCCAGAAGTCCTTGTCCAACATGGGTAGCAACTGATGCAGAGTGAGCATTTTGAACTTTGGAATTACTAAGGAAGAGTTCAGAATGGATAGATCTAGGATAGGATGCCAGGTGCCTTCTTTTTTTGGAACTATGAAAAGTCTGGACCAGAAGGCCTGAGCAGGAACTGATTTTATTGCCCCCAGATTTAACAGAGAGAAAATTTGCTTTTCTACTTCTGCCCTTTGGTTTGGAGGAGTGTCCAGGAATCCTCTGGGTACTGGTAAGGTGTGGAAAAAAAAACTGACCTAGGGATACAGTTCTGAGTACCCATTTGTTGTCTGTGATGGTGGCCCAGAGATTTGCAAAAAAGGCCAACCCTCACCCTAAAGGATTCTCCGGGCAAGCAGGAACAGGCAGAAGTTGAACAGAGTCATTGAGAATGTTTGGATTACGATGTAGGCTTAGAAATGCCCATCTTGGAAGTGGAAGCATGCCAATGCTTAGACCTTTGAGGGGTAGCCACCTGCCCCCTAGAAAATTTGTAACCTCTATTCCTAGAGTGGCTCTGTCCACTATCAGGAAACATCCAACTCTTAGAAGGTTAATTCCTGCTGAAGCGAGGAGGTTGAACTTGCAGAAAGTCTGTTAGCATAGACTTGGCCTTATCCTCCATCTTTTTGAGCACTTCCTCTGCTTTGCTGCCAAAAAGACTTATGTAAAGGTCCATCTAAAAGCTTAGCCTTGACAGGCTCTGGAAGTGGCTGCTTGGCGAGCCAAACATGCCTTCTGAGAACAGATCCATTAGCTGTAGCCCTGCAGAAGGCTTCTAGAATGTAAAAATCACAATGTAATGAATGTTTATTGACAAGACTGGCAAAATTCAGCAAATCCCATATATCCTTACTCTGACAAAAGAGGCACACTTGCAATCTTTGACTTAATAGCCTCCAAGGTGTGCTGCTGACACTTAAGCATATGAAAAAGGCAATTAGTACACCTAATAGCAAGAGTGGCAGAGGTATAAACTTTTTTACCCCACCTATCTAGGTTCCTAGCTTCCCTGTTGAAAGGAACAGGATTCTTGGTAACATTGGCCTCAACTCCTTTAGGCCATTGAGAAATAACCTCTGGGTCAGCTAGTGGATTCCTAAAAAGAAACAAATGAGAATCAGGGACTCTACAGTACCGGTCAGGTTTCCTGAGGGCAGGAGGAACTGAATTTGAAGTCAAGGAATTTTCCAGAAAAACATCAATCACTTCCAACACTGGAGGAATAGCCAGAGGCTTATGCAAAAACTCCCTGATCCTTTTCTTAGATTGGGGATAATCCTGACTCTCCCATTTAAAATGCTCCCTGAGAGTATACAAAGTATCACCAAAAGAGAAATCCTCTGGAGAAGAAGGAATGGATTCCTCTGCATCTGAATCCTCAAAAGGAGAAAAAAACCTGAGACACTTCCTCTTCATCAGCAGAAATGCTAGAAGTATCAGAACCTGAATAAGACAGCTTCAGGAAAGACATCCCTACCCCCTTTTTGGAGGAGGCGGCAGTGAACCCCTAATAAGAGTCAAAAGGTCATTGGCCATTTTAACCATTTGAGATTGAGGGGAACGAGAGGAAGCTGGAGACTTATCTGCAAGTCTGAAGGACTCGGGAGGCCTAGCAACCGCTGTAGTAGCAGAGGTTGTCTTTATGAGCTTGCTGTCCGAATGAAAAACAGAGACCTTGGACACCAGACCCAGCTTAGCAGCTCCGGATCCAGCAGAAGAGGCAACAGGCGGAAGGTCTGAAGACAAAATGGAAGCCGGAGGCCTGAGGGGCTCTGAAATAGTCTAAACAGAGGCCTGCGGTTGAAAATCCACGGACTGCAGGGGCTGCAAAGGCACCTCAATGGCTACCGCAAGACTGACAACCAACTTATCTGAAGACTTGACCTTCTGAAGCCTGTCGCGGTCCTTGTCCTTATGCTTCTTAGGGATGCCTGAAGACCAGCGGACGCCATACAGATAAACTTAGGCCACACTCCAAAATGCTTAGCTAAAAGCTTAGCCCGACGACGAATAGTACATGGATTAAAATAAGCACAGAGATCACAATTAGGAACGTCGTGGTCAAGACCTAAACAAATACAATAGGAATGAAAATCTCTATGGGGAATCTGCTTTCCACAGGTAAGACAATTACTGACTTTTTCTGACATTTGTTAAGGCAAGAAAAGAGGATCCCCAACAGGGTACTTGGCTGTAGTAGTATTTAACTTTGTAGTCTGAAACCAAAAAGGTAAACTGCAGACCAGCACGCATGCAAAAATGCTTCTGCTTTGGGCTCCGCAGCAAGAAAGACTGAGGAAGTGACGTTGGCTACCTCCTTTTCTATCGGACGTCCTGACATCCTTTACAACAGACAGCTCAATGTCATTTACTTACCTTGGTATTCTGACCAATCAGGGGCTACCGGGAGCCGGATAACCCATTAGGACTGCAACAGTGAAAAACAATGAACATGGCCAATACTGATCACTGCCCTATTCATAATAAATTAGCTGCAATAGATTTCAGTAAAATAGCTTAAAGTGTAGTGCTAAACAATTATGCCTGGATGGTTTACATTATTGGATTTCAATGCCCACTAAAACAAATACATTTCGGAATTTTTTTTGTTTCCTTGCATACTACTGACTGAAAACTGTTATTTAAGTGGGCAGAATCATCACCAGACAGTGTAGGCAGGGTGATGAAATGCAATCCACCCTACCAGATGGCAAGTCAAACTGAATTACCAATTTAACTTTATTAACTGAAACTGGCTAGGGTCAGACAACGTGAATGATTGCAATTGACAGGGAGTATTTTTATGCTACAGTCTATAAACTTCTGAAAGTAGCAGGAACACACCACATGCTAGTTAATTGTCATATTGCACAGATGAATATAACCACTTTAGATTCCTCCCAAATGTTATGAAATGCTGACACTAACAGCTGCATTTTTTCACATGTCCTGACACTGAAATGTTTAGTTGTTTTAATCCTAATAAGAATTTTGGGTACTTTTCTGTTATCGTGGTAACACTTTAAACATCGTACAAGTGTTTATTTTAAGTGTTAGACTTGCGTGTAAGCCAAATCATCGAAGGCAATAAATTGGGAAAAACTGTGTCTTTGTAAACATAGAACATAGTGAAACTTTCATAAAGGTCTGCAATGTTCAGTAACTTCCACAAATAAAAACATACAGCAAACCTAATCATCCAGTTCAATACAGCATCACTAGACAGTACAGAATGATGATGTAATGGTTTTGTACGCTACAACCTTTTCACTACACTTGAATACAAATCTGCAACACTGTCTTAAATCAGATTACATGCAATAATAGCCTAGTCAACTTTGTCCAAGCTATTAACCACAGGTGCTACGTAAATGACCCATACTGAGAACTTCAAAATAAACAGACGTAAACAATAAGGTTATTTATTCTGCTTAAGTAGCTTCCAAGGCACACATTTGCTGTTGAATCATCACAAAAGTAAAAATGCAGCTCAACAGTCCAAAGATAACCCTTAAATATGAAACTCAATGCCACTGAGTAACATGTGTTGCTATGAAACCCACCACTGTCCCCTTCTGCCTCTGTAGTCAAAATATGTAGTAGCTCTGTCAGTTTTCTGACTGGGAAGGACTACAGCACTGCGCACTTACACAGATGAGTTGCTAAGAAAGCAAACAGCTTTTTCACAACCTTTACTTACCTTCAACTCTGGAACGCATTTTAGCTAGGTTTTCCTAAGTGCTAGCATCAAGCGGCATGCCTGAGTGGAAGCCATATGTCACTGCAATGTTGCGCTATGCTTCGGCTCACTCTTTCTGATCGAAGCAGTCAGACCTCTCACCTCTCTCGACAACCGTTAACCAGTCATATGATCCCTGCAGGTTGTTGGCTGATGGGCTTTTCTTAAAAAAAAAAAAAATGATTTACCTTACAGTAGACAAGTCTAACACAAAATAAGCAGATGTGCGATGCGTTTGAAGTTTTGCCTCAATAATGGAAAAGTACCGAATTTTGCAAATACTACTACTACTGCTGGCCACTCTCTCCTCTGTTAAATCTACCTTTTATTTTTCTTTTAGTAAAAGGACAAGTGATCACCATACCAGCTAGGGAACTGAACAGCCTTCCCGGGTGACTATCCTGAATCACTACGTGACCCAATATGAACTATACAACCCCATAGTGACAACCAATCAAAATAGGGCACCTAACAAACTTTGCAAGTAATCAGTCAACAAATCCTCAGCTTTCTATTTCTTCCTACTTCCACCTCCATCTCCTTCATCACTGCATTTTCTACTACTGTCACATAATCTGTATCATGAGCCAATACCTACACTTCTAGTTAACACCCTAACTATTCTAACCCCATTAACTACTCGTGAATCCTGCCCTCCCACATGAAGTCCACCACCAGATGCTCTTTTACTCCTGTTCAATGTTATAATTCCCTAATCTGACCATTCTTCTTTAACACGGGCACAATTTAAACAAAAATTATACTGCTAAAATACACCCACAATACAAACCCCATGTGCCAGAATATAAAAGGAACACGTCTCTCTAAACCAGAGCTCTACCATCTCCCTGACCAAACTAATAGAAAGCACAGATGTTCATCCAAACCCACCCCCCAATTCACCCCCCTTCTAAACACTCCCCATGCACAAACCCCTTCCCTAAAAATCTCACTGTTCAACAAACCCCCCACAGCACAAGAAAGCCTGGCATCCTCCTCACGAACATATAACCTTATTGCTTATAGCACTTACAAGATATCTGAATTGCATGCACAGACAGAATTCTACCATCCCCACATTCTTATAATCACAGAAACTTGGTTAAGACCAGAAATTAAAGACGTAGAAGTGCATACCAGGCTAACAACCACTAGGGCCCTTTACAAACATAATAGTGCAATTCAAATGTGCCCCACAGGTTATGTTTTAGACTTTTATGATTAAGACCTGATTTACTGACTGCCGCTGTCCAAAGACATGGGTGCCAGACTAGGGGGTGAATTTTCCATTTCCCATCCTATGGCCCAAGAGATGCTTAAGTAGGGTTAGGGATAGACTCCGTCTCACATGGATGGGGAGCCTGTTCCAGAGAAAGGGAATTCTCTGAGATACCCATCCATCTACATCTCCAGCATGTCCCATTTACATTGCAAGCAAAATTTAGTTCTTTAGCTCTAGTAGTTCTGATGCTGTTTTGTGAATGTGCAAAAGGTTCACCAGAGTGGGGTCCAGGGATGCCTAGAATGTCAGGCATAGATCATCTCTCAGTAGTCTGTAGGAGAGAGTATAGAGAGGGGGTGCTTTGAGGTGATCTGCATAGGACAATGTGTTTATGTCCTGTATTCTATTTGTGAAGAACCTTTGCAGATTTTCCAGTTGTTGCTTGTGCCTGGCCAGGTATACACCAAAGGGGGCATTATACTCAATGATGGGCATGACTAGGCAAGTACACTGGTATAATCACTTCTCTGGGCTTAGATGCCATGCACTTAAGTTGAGCAACATATAAGGGCTTCCTTACTACCCTGGATACATGTTGGTCAAAGGCTAAGTTACTGTTTGCATGTGTTCCCCGATCCCTGACTAGCGAGTCAACTCTTGGAGGTGCTTTATTGATGGCATAGTTTCCAAGAGTGGCGGACTTCCCAAAAGGCACTAAAATGCTTTTCTTAGCATTGAGTTTTAAGCTGTGGCTTTGCTACCATACATGTGTGTTAGACCCTCATGTAAGATGTTAGTGTCTTGGCAGGATTTTAAAACTGCTTCCAGTTTACAACCACGTGCAAACTTGTTAATGCAGAGGCCTTTGCCACTAGCTTTCACTTCTGAAAAGTAGATGCCAAAAAAGAGTGGGCCCAGCACAGAGCCTTGAGTGACTACTGATGACTGGCTTCTTTGAGGAGGTGGTCTCACCAATTCTCACTTCCTGGGTCCTATCAGTGAGTCACAGATGGCTATCCAATGTGTTATACAGGGATTTATGCATAATTCCATTAAGTCTGTTAAGAATGCCAGAGTGGAATATTGTATCAAATGTCTTAGCCAGGTCATGGAAGGCAGTATATGCATGGTTTTACCTTCATCCATTTCCTTGGTGACCTTCTCAAAGTCCAGCAGTTCAGTAGGCATGACCTTCCTTTGACAATGGCAAACTGGGATGGATTCAGTGTCTGAAGGTCTCCTATATCTTTGTTGAGCACTTCCACAATAGTTCTATACATGGCTTTGCATACAAGACTAGTCAGTCTAATGGGTCTGTAGTTTCCAGGTTCTGTTGATTACCCACCCTTATGAAGGGGAATAACAGTTGCAGTTCTCCATTCTCCTGGAAAGACTGTTTTAAGACTACAGTTTAACAGCAACTCCAGCGGCCTTGATAGGTCATATTTTAGACTAATCAGGAGGCATTCTGGATTATTGTGGCCCACAAGCTGTGTTTTTTGGTGAGAGTGTTGGAGGCAGACTAGGCTATAAAAAGTACAGTTTTGTACCTACCATAAATGTAGATGTCCGAACTGGATAGCATCTGCAGTCATAACAAATGGGTTGTCCTGTCGTCAGGCAGCCCTTCGGTCGGCCGGATTCCAAAGTCTGGGTCCGGCTTCGGCTGATGTCGCACTTCACCCGACGTCATCTCTGCTGGTCTTCGGGTATAAAGGCATCAGCCGACGCCATTTTCTTCAGTGTTTCTTGCCCCAGATGCCAGTTGCCCTCTTGGAAGGCTAAATTTGGATAAATGCCAATGTATGCAGACAAGGTAGAAGGCAAATACAAAAAATAAGCATGTATGTACATATATACAAACAAATACACCATAAGAGACTCCCCCCCCCCAGCTAGCTATTAGGAGTGTAAATACCCTAGGAGTACCACAGAGGGGAAGGAGGGTGGGTAATCCTGACTGCAGATGCTATCCAGTTCGGACATCTACATTTATGGTAGGTACAAAACTGTACTATGTCCTTCATGGATGCATCTGCAGTCATAACAAATGGGTAGAATACCATAGCTAAACTAGGGGTGGAGGAAGAAAAGCAATTATGGTGTAGTTAGGATCCCTTGCAGTACAGCAGTGGCAAACCCTGCTCAGGATCTAGAGTATAGAGGTAAATTGTAATGCTTGGCAAATGTATGCACGGAGGTCCAAGTAGCCGCCTCAATGTCCTTGGTTGCCACTCCTCGTAAGAAAGCTGTGGTAGTGGCTGTAGCTCTTGTTGAATGAGGTCTTATGTTCTGTGGCATTGGTTTTCCATGGTAGGAGTAACAGAATCTGATGCAATTTCCTATCCATTTGGAGATTGTCTGTTTGGAAATTGCTTTTCCTTCCCTTCCTGGTGCATAGGCCACTAACAGCTGGTCAGTTTTTCTGTTACCTTTGGTTCTGTCCAGGTAGTAGCGTAACTGTCTATGTACATCCAAAGTATGCAGTAGCCTTTCCCCTGTTCTGTGGGTTGGGAAAGAAGGTAGGTAGGTGGATTGCCTGGTTTAAGGACACTCTGGATACCACCTTTGGCATAAATGTAGGATTAGTTCTCATGGAGACTCTATCTTGATGGAAGATCAGGAAGGGTTGTACTGCCATTAAGGCCTGGAGTTCTGAAACCCTTCTTGCTGAAGTAATTGCCAGAAGGAAAGCAGTTTTCCATGATAGGTGCTGAAGATCCGCTGTTCCTGCTGGTTCAAATGGAGGGAGTGTCAATTTTTCTAGTACAAAATTTAAGTCCCATGCTGGTAGTGGTGGTTTCCTAGGAGGTTTTACATTCTTGATCCCTCTGAGGAATTGCCTAAGTAGAGGGTGCGAGAAGACAGGTGGGTCAAAGCTGTATTCTGCAGAAATAGCTGAAGCATGTATCTTGATGGAGGAATAGGACAGGCCTGTGTGTAGAAGCTCTGCCAAGTACTCCAGGATGTTAGCAATGTCTATGTTTGACACCTCTTTTCCTCTTTCAGCACTCCAAGTGGCAAACCTTTTCCATTTTCCTGCATAGTTCCTTCTTGTTGAAGGTCTGCGGGCTTCAAGTATAATGTCTTTAACCCTTTAGGATAAGTCTGGGTTAGTTGCTCTTAAGTGATGTTCCAGGCAGTCAGTTGTAAGGTTTTTAGGTTTGGATGCAGGATGTTGTAGTTGTTCTGAGTTAACATCAAAGGCATCAGGGGTATTGACCACATTCTCCCCTGAGACATGCTCCTCAGCAGGGGATACCAGTGTTGTCTTGGCCAATTCGGAGCTATCAGAATTATCCTTGGTTGTTCCTCTTTGATTTTCAGTAGTACCTTGTGCATCAAAGGAAGAGGTGGGAATGCATATGCTGTCAGACCTTTCCAACCGAAGGAAAGGGAGTCCACCTTCCATGCAAGAGGGTGAAACGTCCTTGTGCAAAATTTCCTGAGCTGGTGGTTGAGTGGGGATGCGAACAGGTCTATTTGTGGCATTCCCCATTTCCTTGTGATGGCCTTGAAGATGTCCGGGTGCAGCATCCATTCGTGAGCATCCGAGGTGGTTCTGCTTAACATATCTGCTAGGGTATTTTCTTTTCCTGGCACGAAGGTTGCCTGTAACTGGATGTTGTAGCTCAGAGCCATGTTCCAAAGGTCCAGAGTCATTCTGCATAGGGGGTAAGAATGAGTGCCCCCTTGCTTGTTGATGTACCACATGACTGTGGTGTTGTCTGTCCTTATCAATAAATGGCCTTCCTTGAGGAAAGGTTTGAATTTCTGGATTGCTAGTTGTACTGCCAGCATTTCCTTTTGGTTTATGTGCAGGTGCAGCTGGTCTGGAGTCCACAATCCTTGTATGCATTTGTCCAACATGTGTGCCCCCCAGCCTAGGTCTGAGGCGTCCGTTGTGATGGTCTGGTTCGCTTGACCTTTGCGGAAGGGCAAGCCTAGGTTTGTCTGGCATGCTTGGGCCCACCATAGGAATTCTTGTTTCAGGCATGGGATTAGTGGGATTTCGGTTTCTAAGCTATGTCTGTGTTGAGACCATAAGTTTTTTTAGGTACCACTGTAGCTTTCTCATATGCAGTCTGGCATGAGGAATCAGGATTATGCATGATGCCATGAATCCCAAGGCCTGCAGTACTTTTCTTGCTGTTAGTTTGTTCTGCTTTGTTAATGCCAAGAAGTAAAGAGGAAGTTGTTCTTGTTTTTCTGCAGTCAGGAATGCCATTTGTTTTACTGTGTCCAATTCTGCACCCAAGAAGGTTCTTGTCTGGGATGGGATCAGCCTTGACTTTTTTAAATTGACTGTGTATCCCAGAGCTTGTAGCAAGCAAATGACCCTTTGTAAATCTGTTGTCAGCTTGTCTTTGTTGTCCGCTTGTAGCAGGCAGTCGTCCAGGTATGGATAGATTTGGATTCCCTGTAGCCTGCAATGAGCGATTACTGATGCCAGGCATTTTGTGAATACTCTGGGCTCAGTAGATAAGCCAAAGGGCAATGCTGAGAATTGATAATGCTCTGATCCTGCAAGGAATCTGAGGTATCTTCTGCAAATTGGTCGTATGGGGACGTGCAGGTATGCCTCCTTGAGATCTAGAGTCACCAGCCAACACTCCTTGCCCAGCATGGGAAGAAGTTGCTGTAAGGTCAGCATTTTGAATTTTGGAACGATGATGTATGTGTTTAAGACGGACAGATCGAGAATGGGTCTCCAAGTTTTTTCTTTTCTTGGGACTAGAAAGAGTCTGGAGTAAAATCCTTTGCCCTGTTGATTTACTGGTACCCTCTCCACAGCTCTCATGTTGGTTAGCTGAGTTACCTGGTTTAGAGCTTCTGTTTTTTGAGTTGGAGGTAAGTTTGGCATTCCTCTTTTTACTGGTAAGGTGTGGAAGTGGAACCTGTAGCCTTGGTTTATGGTTTTTAAAATCCACTTGTCTTTTGTGATGTAGTGCCAGTTTTGTGAAAATAAGGCTAACTTTCCGCCTAAAGGGGCTGCTATTTGCTCTCTGGTAAGCGGTGTCAGGGCCAAGTCACTGTGATTGTCCTGTTGCAGTGGCAGTGGTTGTGTCAGTGCATCGCTGGTTATTACCTTGCCACTGTCGTCCTCTGTAGGCACTTCCTCTGGATTGGTTTCTGCCTCTAGAGCGTCTATACCTGCCTCTTTGGGTCTTTGAGGAATCTGGAAAGGACCAATTTTTGGCAGGCCAATTTCTGCTAAACCGAAAGGGCTGAACCTGTAAGAAATCCTTAACTGTTTGTACAGATTTTGCCTTCTCTTCCATTTTCTTCATTACTTGTTGAGCAGAGGTACCAAAAAGACTGTCCTTATCCATAGGAGCATCTAACAGCTTTGCTTTTACATGATCCGGCAGGACCTGCTCTTTCAGCCATGCATGCCTTGTTATCACTGTGCCAGTCATGGCTGATCTAAATGAAGCCTCCAGTGCATCATAGCCACATTTCAAAGAATGGTTACTAACCTGCTGTATGTTATTCACCATTTCTAAAACATATTTCTTATCTAAGGGTTCTTCAGAAGAAACTTTCTTAGTCAACTGATCAAGCATAAACTCTTGGTATTGGATCATGTGAAACTGACAGTTTAAAGCTCTAGCTGAGAGAGTGGCAGAGGTGTAGACTTTTTTGCCCCATCTGTCTAATGACCTGGCCTCCCTTTCAGAAGGGAGAGGGTTTTTTGTAGAGGTAGAAGCTACTGCCTTAGGCCCCTGGGATATAGTCTCAGGATCTGCAAGTGGGGCCTTGAAAAGGTGGTTATGAGTGTTAGGTACCCTGTAAAATCTGTCTGGTTTGGCAGGGGCTGGTGGTAAAGAATCAGGAGCAGTGCAAACATCATTAAATGCATCATCCACAACAGGCAAAACTGGAGGTATAGCTAAGGGCCTATGTTGTGGTAGGTGCAGAAAAGTTCTAAGCCTTTTTCTTGAGTCTGAGAAATCTTGTTCTTGCCATTGGAATTGCTCTCTCATGGCATGTAAGGTTTCCCCAAAAGAGAATTCCTCTGGAGGTGAGGCCGATGGAATGGATTCATCAGCATCGGAGTCTTCATAAGTGGACAAAGGAGCCTCTGGCTGGTCTGTAGTGTCTGAGTCCTCCGAAGAATCATCAGAGCACTCCTGCTGGGGTGGCTCTGTCCTAGGTCTCTTTTCTGGAGGCTGAGAGGCCCTGTCTGGGTGTGATTGGGATCCCCTAATTAAGGAAATCAAATCCTCTGCCACAGTAAGCATTTGAGAGCTAGAAGGGTGTCTGTGTGAGGGGGCCTTAAGCAGGAACTGTTTTAGCAGTTTTGGCTGCTTTGGCCCTGGCAAAGGCCTTGATAGACATGGCTGCAGGAGGCCTAGCAGCACCACGTGCTGGGGTAGAAACATCCAAAGGGATGGTGTCAGATAAATCACTAGAGGCCACAGTAGTAGGCAAAGTTTCAGAGGCCGATTCAACTAAAGTAGCAGGAGCCTCGGTAGTAGTCATGGATTCGGCTGAGGATTGACCGGTTTTCGTGGTTCCGCCGAAACCAAGACACTCGCGGTTTGCTTATCCGTGGTTTCGGCCGAAACCGCGGACCGCGAGTGTCGGTCTTTTTCTTTGCGTTTTTTAATTATTTGGGTAGTCGGATGATCCGACGGCATAATGTACGCAAAATCTGAGCTGAAAAACTGTTCAGCAAACTCCGACCGACGCCTAAGCGTTCGTCGGTTGAAGGAAGAACAAGCTAAACAGGCAGCTACGTCGTGGTCTGGGCCTAAACAAGGTAGGCAGTAAGAGTGGAAATCTTTATGAGGTATTTGTTTCCCACAGGTTAAACAATTATTTACTTTTTCTGACATCGGCTGAGGCAAGAAATAGTCCCCAACGGGGTACTTAGCTTTTTAGAAGTCTTCGAAGTAGTATTCGGTAGTAGGAATCTCTGGATCTGACCGACCGGCACTTGCGAACAGCTTCTGCTTCGGGCGCCACGCGGCAAGAAAGACTGAAGAAAATGGCGTCGGCTGATGCCTTTATACCCGAAGACCAGCAGAGATGACGTCGGGTGAAGTGCGACATCAGCCGAAGCCGGACCCAGACTTTGGAATCCGGCCGACCGAAGGGCTGCCTGACGACAGGACAACCCATTTGTTATGACTGCAGATGCATCCATGAAGGACATCACTAAATTTAATACTATTGCCATATGATACGCATCTAGCTGCTGAAAGGTTGTCAGCGTGCAACATATTTACTCTACTTACTGCTTTACAGGGCACTGTTTTACAGGCAGTTCTAAAGGGTAAATTTGCTTCTAGAGGTTTGTGTCTGTACAGGACACTGGCACAGTGAGCAGCTCTGGGCAAATGTGCTGAATTTTTAACAGCATTGTAAATATAGAAAGCCGACTACTGAGCCCTCTGGCCAATAAAACAAGAGCCCTTTTGCGTGCTTTCCAACTATGTGACACCAGGAAATCACCTGCCAGTAGATGAATAATCCCATTTTTCCAAATGTAAAAGCACAGTCAAAAGTGAAACGCTACCACAAACAAACTTAAGGAAAGGCAAAAAGTAATTCAAGATAACCAAAGTGTACTTTAAACAGATTATAAAAGTGATTATTCAATAAAAGTACTTTGCTTTGTGAAAATGAGCCAAGAGTGTCTCAATTGTGCAGAATTTATAAAGGGAATAAAAAGAAGATAAGCCATCTGGCTAATAAAACAAGAAAAACATCCTGGTGCGTTTCCACAACCTATACAGACCAGTCTACCACCTTCTGCCACTAAATGGAAAATACTCAGTACTTTTGATGATGTAAAAACACAGAAGAGAGCTTCCAAGGGTATAAAAATACAGTACTTTAACCAACAGCTAGCTACATAACAAATTTAGAGCAAAATAATTCAGTAGAACAGACAAGGTGAGGCAAAATGCACTTATTTTTACAAAATAAACCAAGGAAAGGCAAACTCCAGATATCAACAGTTCTGCAGAAAGGGAGGAGCTAACAAACTTCAATTTACACAGTAGGGGTGAGGAGGTTAAAAGTCACCATTCTTCCTTACTTCTTAATATTAAATCACCAGCAGGGAGTCACCAAAAGTGCTTGAAGATTTTGCAGGCCTTGAATCTTATCAGAAGAGACAAGACCACAGATAAGTTACTCAAACAAAATAACCAATGGGAAAAATGTGAAGCCTGGGTAATTTAAGTGCATCTGCCACAAATGAAAACACCAGGACAAACAGATTTCTCAAAAGAAAAAAAAATGGAAAAGGTAAAACAAATCAGTTTAAGCAAAGTACAGTTATGTTAGAAGTCTAAACCTCAAAACGCACTCTCAAGGTACTCCTAAAAATGGAGAACATAGATATCTGTGCAGTAACTGAGACCGGGTTCAAAGCTCCAGAGAGCACCATTGCAATACCATGCAACAACTCTTACCACACTTTTCAGCCACCAAACCAGGACCGAAACACTAAAGGTGGAGGAGTGCCCATATTTACCAAAGATATTCACAACACCACGCTAGTTGCCCAACACAATGCATCTGAAATTCTCCAGGTGCAACACTAGGTAAGACTGCAATCCAAATTGTAGCTTGCTAGAGATCCCCCCACCATGCTCCAAGTTTCTCACTACACCTTTCTAACATACTGGAAAACTTTAAGATACAACCAAACACCACAAATACTGGGTGATTTCAACTACCCCGCCATTTACTGGGAAAACTACTTGTGTACCAACACCTTTGCCCAAAGGTTCTTGGAATTCATAAATTCCAATGCCCTGGATCAACTCATCCTTAGTTTCACCAGGGGCTCCAATACCCTAGATCTGGTTATTACCAACATGGGAAATCAATGCTCCACACCTATGGTCACACCCTCGTTGGTCAGGTCTGACCATAAGCTAATCAGCCTTGACATCCACATCCCACCTCCACCCCCAAGTAAGGAAACCTCCGTAAAAAACTTCTCCAAAGCCAGCATCATGCTACTCAAGTCATAAGTGACAAACTTCATGACACCCATGCAGACAGGAACTGAAAGTTTGACTGCTGAATCCTACACTAAGGCACTGTACAAGCACATCCATGCATGCATGAATCGTGTCATCAACAGAATCAAAATGCTCTCCTACAAAAAAAGTAAGTCAGTCTGGTGGTCCCTTGCCATAAACTTTACAACAAAAGGAAGAAACTGTTGCAGAAAAGAGGAAAATCCCAGGATGCAAAAAAACTCCCTTACCAGCCTCAGTAAGAAGCTGAGCGCCCTCAAAATCCTCCAGTGCTAGTTATGAAAATAAAATTGCCAAAGATTCCAAAGACGACCACAAGGCATTCTACAGCTATTGTCAAGAATCTAAATGTTAATGCTCAGATCTGCTCTGAGCTACACCAGAATGGCATTAAATATACTGATCCCACGGATTCAGTGCAAACTTCACCACCTAAAGGGCCCATCACAATACTGAAAGACTGCCAAATTCCGTTAACGGCCACACAGGTAAAAACCGCACTCTCCAAAGCTAAGAATACAGCATCCATGGGACCAGACGACATCCCAGGCTGTGTACTACACGGACTACAAAATGAACTGGCACATCCCCTAAGTGTCGTGTTTAAACATAGACTCACCTCAGGCTTTTTGCCCACCGAGTGGCGCACAGCTACAGTTATCCCACTCTACAAGTGGGGATCCACCGCCCCATCAGTCTGACGAGCCTGATCTGCAAGGCCATGGAACGTATCATGGAACATATAAAAGACATTTGCAACCTTCAAACACTGGACCCCAAGCAGTTTGGGTTTGTGAAGGGCTGATCTTGTCCCCTGAACCTGACTGACTTCTAATCAGTCTCCACAGCTGTGAAAAAGGGTAAGGTGGTCCACACAGCCTATCTGGACCTCGCCAAGACCTTAGACACCATCCCCCACTCTGGAATCCTAGATAAACTTACTAAGCTAGGCATTAATCCCTACGTCACTTAATGGGTTGCCAACTGGCTTACTGACAGAACCCACAATGTAAAAGTAGCCAACTCCAGATCCAGCTCCAGACAAGTGGAGTACCTCAGGGTTCAGTCCTGGGACCACTCTTGTTTGGCATCTACGTCTCTGAAGTACAGGCTAACACTAAGGGACTCTGGCTAACAAAGTTCGCAGATGACTGCAAACTCGGAGCCATTATTGAATCCCCAAATGATGTGGACATTCTAGAAAAGGGCTTTACAGAAACAAATGCTTGGTGCCAGAGCCATTGGCTTAAGCTCAATGCCAAGAAATGTATAGTTATCCCCTTTGAGAAAAAACATGTACCCGTGAATTACCACACAGGTGGCAGTACACTAAATACCGAAAGTGTTTTAAGAGACTTAAGGACACAGGTAGACAGTGGTTTCACCTTCAATAACATCGCCACAACAGTCAGGAAATCCTTCTATGTGGCACACCTCATCATGAAGGGCTTTTCACCCAGAAAAAAGGAGGTCATTGTCCCACTTTATTCATCCCTCATTAGACCCATTATAGAATGCAACACCCAGTTTGGTATGTACCCTGTCAAGACTTCTGCAACAACTGGAAAGGCTGCAGAAATACCTCACAAGGAATCATAGGCCTAAAGCAGATGCCCTATGCTGACCATCTAAAAAAAACTCCTATACTCTGTCGCATACTGTTTACTCAGAGGAGATCTCTGCTTAACATACAAGGCCATGTCAAACCCAGAGCTATTAGACATGCTACACTTGAATACCAATCCCTCAGAGAGACACTCCAGGGATCTAAACCTTGTCATCACAATGAACAAAACATGCTGGAGGGATAGGTTCCTGACCCAAACACTCCCCAGACTCTGGAATAGACTGTCCATACAGGGTGAGCAGAGCGTCTCTTTGGCCCTCTTCAAAAAAAACATTGAAGATTGGATGGGCGATAGGAAATTCACCACGGGGACCACGTCAGTCACCCTGCTAGACAGGGGCCCAAGGAAGTAAATACTGTGGGAAGAAATAGCCAAGGAATTCTTATGGCTTGGCTTGTATAGGCCCCTAGGGCCGATAGCCTAGTACCAATCTATGAACCTTCCTTTTGGGTGGGGGGGGGGGGGTAGCTTGGCTTCTCCTGAACAACATAAGGTCTTCTGCCATTTAAGCATTTCAGACTGAGGCAAGAAAGCAGGTGTCTAAGATTGGGTCGGTTTCTTGACTGTAGTTTGTACCCTGGGCCTAAGAAGCTCGGCAGTTTTTGAAAGAATGGTAGTTGCGAAAGAAGACACCGGTTTGTGTCGAGAATCGGTAGTGCGAAGGACTTCCTTGGAAGCTGGTGCCTGCTCAGCGGCTCCAGACCCATCCAAGGTAGAGATGACCACAGAGTTTTACAGCATACCAGACTCTGAAAGGGTCTCGGTAGAGGCCTGCGAAACCACAGAAGTGGGCATCAGGGGCAGCAGAAGTGCCTCACTGAGGACCGGAGAACTGACTACTACCTTAACGGAAGCATCGGCGGTAGGTTTGGACCTGTGTGGTCCGTCTTTATCTTCACATTTTTTATGAAGATCTGCCTGTTGGATGGCTTACTAAAGCCACATCGGAGTTGGAGGACTGTAAGCGAAAATATCTAGTTACAATAAGGGCCCGATGATGGATAGTCCTGGCGTTGAACAAAGCACAGAAGCGACAGCAGGGGACATCTTGGTCTGGGCCAAAACAAGTTACGCACTAAGAAAAAGTCTCAGTGTGGTATTTGCTTTCCACAGGCGAGACAACTTTTTCTGACATTGGTTAATGCAAGAAAAAAAGGATCCCCCAACGGGGTACTTAGCTTTAGAATACTTCAGCTTCAAATCTGTAGACAAAACTTCCGTAGTGGCCAACCGGCACTCATGTGAACTGCTTCTGGCAAGACAAACTGATGTAATGGCGTCAGCTGCCTTACTTTATATTACTGACTACCTGACATCAGTCTTGAAGCGACAGCAAGAGACGGAGAAATTCTAAGCCTCTGGTATTCGGGCTGGCCAAGGGCTACCCTGGCAGGAATACCCCAAATGTGATGACTGCAACAGTGAAACACGAACATCTACATAGACGCACAAAGATAATCTTCCTTGCATCTTTTTATCAAATCACCAGCAGGGATTGCTGAAACCAAGTAGGAAACCCACTCCAAACTCCTCACAATCTGATGCTAACAGACATAGATAAATCCAATAATCATTTCATATCCTGTTATCCTACTCAACTTAGCCAGTACAAACCTATGCCCACTCCACCAACCCCCAAGGAACCCAACTCTACACCCCAACTCAACTTAAAAACCATTCAAACATTAATCTAGCTAACAGCATTCCTGCATAATTGTTTTTTGATTGGATAATTGGGCTTGTTTCTGTTTCTCTGCCTTTAATAGCCAGTGTTTTAAATCACATATACTTGTTTGCTCAAGCTGTTCAAAGCTGCATTGAGACAGGCCTACTGTCCTGCTGCGATATTGGAAAAAGATAAGTGCTTATTTTCAATTGTCTTTTGCACTTCTGTTTTAATACACATCTCAAATCTGTACAACTGCTTTTCCCACACACCTGCCCAGTTGTTGTGGTCTTAAGTCTTGGTGGCTTTGAGTTGCCCGCCTCTGGTATTAAGTTGATAATGGACACCCCACCCCCAGTCATATTACATCAGCTCATTCTAGTGTTTATAGTGAAAACCTAGCAAAGGCACACCCCTTTAGCTTCTGAACCTTGAATTATCATATCTTTTGTCTCTTCACTTTCTACAAAAAAAAAAAAAAAAAACATCTTACTACTTCATTTTGCCGTTTGCCATATTTATTACTGCTTGTTGGTAACCCAGCCACTGGGGATGCACAAGCCAGTGCATTTCTTTGTTCCGGTCCCAAGCTCAGATAAATGGGGAGGGTTGCGTCAGGAAGGGCATCTGGCGTAAAACCTCTGCCAAACATTTACTGATGCGGAGAACTTTTTATAATTACATACCGGATCAGTCGAGGCCCGGGTTAACAACATCCGCCACCAGTACTGTTAGCCAACAGGGTTCTGGTGGAAATTGGGCTACTGTTGGCCGGAGAGGAGGAGGGGGAAGGCATGCCCGAAGGCAGGAAGAGAGGAGGAAGGTTAGGAGTGTAGTACTAAGGGAAGGAACTTTGAATGTTGGCAGTATGACTGGTATAGGGACAGAGCCAGCTGATATGACGGAGAGAAGGAAGACTGATATATTGTGCGTGCAAGAGACCAGATGGAAGGGAAGTAAGGCCAAGTGTATAGGAGGCGGGTTCAAATTGTTCTATCATGGTGTGGATGGCAGAAGAAATGGGGTAAGGGTTATCCTAACGGAACAGCATGCAAAGAGTGTTTTGGAGGTGAAGACAGAGTGTCTTATAGAGTGATGTTTATGAAGCTTGAAACTGATGGTGTAATGATGAATGTTGTTAGTGCATATGCTCCACAAGTTGGGTGTGCAAAGGATGAGAAAGAAAAGTTTTGGAGTGAGTTGGATGAAGTGGTGGTGAGTGTACCCAAGGGTGAGAGACTAGTGATTGGAGCGGACTTCAATGGGCAAGTTGGTGAAGTGAACAGAGGGGATGAGGAAGTGATGGGTAGGTATGGTGTTAAGGAGAGGAATGCAGGAGGTCAGATTGTGGATTTTGCAAAAAGGATGGACATGGCTGTGGTGAATACGCATTTTAAGAAGAGGGAGAAGCATAGGGTGATGTACAAGAGTGGAGGAAGATGCACACAGGTGGATTATATCCTATGTAGGAGGGCCAATCTGAAGGAGAATGGAGACTGTAAAGTGGTGACTGGGGAAAGTGTAGTTAAGCAGCATAGAATGGTGGTCTGCAGGATGATGTTGGTGATCAAGAAGCGGAGGAGTGTGAAAGCAGTGCCAAGGATTAAATGGTGGAAGTTAAAAAAGGGCGACTGTGAGGTGGAGTTCAGGGAAGAGTTGACAGGCACTGGGAGGCAATGAAGAGTTACCGAATAGCTGGGTAACTACAGCAGAGCTAGTAAGGGAGACTGCTAGGAAGGTGCTTGGTGTGACACCTGGACAGAGGAAGGAGGACAAGGAGACATGGTGGTGGAATGAGGAAGTACAGGAGAGTATACAGAGGAAAAGGCTGGTGAAGAAGTGGGATTGTCAAAGAGATGAAGAAAGTAGACATGAGTATAAGGAGATGAGGCGCATGGCAAAGACAGGTGGCTAAGGATAAGGCATATAGAGAGTTGTATGAGAGCTTGGACACTAAAGAGGGAGAAAAGGACCTGTACCGATTGGCTAGACAGAGGGACAGAGCTGGGAAAGATGTGCAGTGGGTAAGGGTGATAAAGGATAGTGAGGGAAACGTACTCACAAGTGAGGAGAGTGCGTTGAGTAGATGGAACGAGTACTTTGAAGGGCTGAAGAGAAAGAGAGAAGGTTGGATGATGTGGGGATAGTGAATCAGGAAGTGAAGAAGATTAGCAAGGAGGAAGTAAGGACAGCTATGAAGAGGCTGAAGAATGGAAAGGCTGTTGGCCCAGATGACATACCAGTGGAAGCATGGAGGTGCTTAGGAGAAATAGCAGTGGAATATTTAACCAGATTGTTTAATGAAATTTTGGAAAGTCAGAAGATGCCTGAGGAGTGGAGAAAAAGTGTTTTGGTACCTATCTTTAAGAATAAGGGTGATGTGCAGAGCCTGCAGTAACTACAGAGGGATAACATTGATCAGTCACAGCTTGAAGTTATGGGAAAGAGTAGTGGAAGCTAGGTTAAGAAGGGAGGTGATGATTAGTGATTAGCAGTATGGTTTCATGCCAGGAAAGAGCACTACAGATGCAATATTTGCTCTGAGTGTTGTTGGAGAAATACAGAGAAGGTCAGAAGGAATTGCATTGTGTCTTTGTGGACTTAGAGAAAGCATATGACAGGGTCCCTAGAGAGGAGTTGTGGTATTGTATGAGGAAGTCGGGAGTGGCAGAGAAGTATGCAAGAGTGGTACAGGACATGTACAAGTGTAGTGTGACATTGGTGAGGACTACGGTGGGAGTGACAGATATGTTTAAGGTGGAGGTGGGATTACATCAAGGATCAGCTCTGAGCCCTTTCTTATTTGTAGTGGTGATGGACAGGTTGACAGATGAGATTAGATAGGAAACCCCGTGGACTATGATGTTTGCAGATGACATTGTGATATGTAGTGAGAGTAGGGATCAGGTTGAGGAGACCCTGTAGAGGTGGAGAAGTGCTTTATAGAGGAGAGGAATGAAGGTCAGCAGAGCTAAAACAGAATATATGTGTGTAAATGAGAGGGAGGGTAGAGGAATGGTGACAATGCAGGGTTGGTAAAGGTGGATGAGTTTAAGTACTTGGGATCAACAGTTCAGAGTAATGGTGAGTGTGGAAGAGATGTGAAGAAGAGAATACAGGCAGGGTTGAAATGGGTGGAGAAGAGTGTCAGGAGTAATTTGTGACAGACTGGTACCAATAAGAGTGAAAGGGAAGGTCTACAAGAGGGTACTGAGACCAGCTATGTTATATGGGTTGGAGACGGTAGCACTGTCGAAAAGGCAGGAGTCAGAGCTGGATGTGGCAGAGTTAAAGATGTTAAGATTTGCACTGGGTGTGACTAGGATGGACAGGATTAGGCCTAAGATGAGGTTTATGGATGTGGTGAGAGGACATGCAGGCGGTTGGTGTGAAAGAGCACGATGCAGAGGAAGAAGAAATGGAAACAGATGATACGCTGTGGCGACCCCTAAAGGGAACAGCCGAAAGAAGATGATTACTGCTTGTTGGTAGCCTCACTAAATTTTTGACAGTATTCTACTGAATCTCTGCTTTTAGTGCTGTGATACTGTTGATTTGTGAGCCACTGTTTCAAAGCAATCTACTGATTAACTACATTTCATTGCTATCTACTGCAATTCATTACTGTTGTACTGCATTTCATTGCTGTTTAACTTATTTTTTCATACTGCAAGTGCTATTCTTTTGACTGTAAGTGATTAATCTGTGCTTCACTGTGAAATTTATTTACTGAGTTCTTAACCTAAAAATCGAGGTAGCATAGTCTAAATACAGGTCTGCAGCATCCAGAGCTTCAACTGCACAATTTTAAACTCTTTTTGAGGTATTCCAGCTATATAGCAACTGTTTTTTCTGCACAAAAAAAAAAAAAAGTTCTTACCTTGTTTTCTGCCTTTCCTGTTACCAGATACAGATTCGCTGCATCCAGGACTGTTTTGTAAGTTTCCGAGTTACCCAGACCTTTCCGTGTTAGAAGGAAGCCTTCCAGCTTACCAGTGGCCGTGGTAAGCACTAGGTGGCTTATCTACCACAGGATGAGCTGTTTCTGGCTCTGAAATTATAGTTTAATGGCCGTTTGGGCAGTTTTTTCTATCCCTTTCAACTTTCTTTTCTCTCTTGCGCTTTAGCTTATTCGCCTAGCACTTCATCTGGCTTTCTGTAGCAACTGTTGTAGCACACAAGTGCTATCAGCACTAGACGCCCTATAGGGACACAGCGCCAGTTATTAGTAATGATGACCATCCTTCCAGGCATGTCTAAAAGTCAGTTTCCTGTGCTTTCTCCTATTAACCTGGTGAACTTGGCCATTCTGAGGCAGTGTAGCAAATGCCTCATGTACACAGACAACCCTCTCCTCTTACTTCTCAACACTCAGACTTGTGAAAGATGCGCTTGCATCTCCAAACTGGAAGCCATGCACTCTCCAGCCAAGGCAGGAGTAGAAGGTCAACACCTGCACCACACCACATAGAACACACAGCCCTCCAGAACACCCATCACAGCCCTCACACAAAAACACAAGCCACATACCCACCTTCGCTGAGACTCTCAATAGAAATCTACCCAAACAGCAGAGACCTCCAAGGCAGAAACACACTCTACCACAACACAACACAAACAAGAGACTAAACACCTAATCACCTAAACAGTGTGCCCCTCAACCTAAGTCCCCAATGCAAAGCAGCTTGCCCAATACAATAACCACAGGTAATGCAAAACAAGTGACACCACCACGGAATTCAAGCTGGCGATAAAATCCTTTAAATAAATCCAAAGAAATCCAAAAGTAAAAGTTGAAGCGTATTAAAAGTTCCCTTCAGTATCCAACGATAAGCACTTTCGGAGTAATCCATCAGATCGATCACTTGTTTTGCATTACCTTTTTTCTTTCATCAGCGCAACATCTTCAGCAGTTAGAGGTATTTTTCCTTTCTCTTAATACAATAACCACAGGTGACTCAATAGTGAGGCACACTGATGCCCCACTCACTAGGTTGAATAAGGAGAAGGTAACAGTCAGCTGTCTATCAGGTGCCAGAATCCCACACACACTCAGGTCACTCCACAAGTAAGACTATCATTGTCCATATGGGTGTGAATGACCTAAGATGCACCACCCTGGACTACATGGAGACATATGGTGGCGCTCTTGAATTATGACCCAGGCAGTTATGACCCTAGCCCTAAGCAGCATCCTATCATCACCCAGAAAGATACCACAGTACAAACAGAAAATGACTGACTTCAACAACTAAGTTTCTGGTGTCATTCTAAGGGGATCCAGTATCTGTCTGTTTGGGATGACATGATTGACAGAAATTGATGCTTTGCCAGAGATGGCTTGCATCAGTCACCTCTGAGGTTCCTGGTACTGGCTAAGGCTCTTGCCACCGCTACAGTGCCTTTTTAGGAGGTGTTCCAAAGACCAAATTACCACCGTAACAGCTATAAATACAGTCTGAGGGTCATGCTGCTCAGCGCTAGAAGTCTAAATCTCAAGATGCACTCAATCGAAACACTCCTCAAAATGGAGAACACTGACATTTGTGCTGTAACGAAGACCTGGTTTAAAGCTGCAGAAAGCATCCCTGTACTACCAGGCTATAACTCATTCCAACATCTTTCAGCCCCAGAACATGGACCAAAGCTCCAAAGGCGGTTGTGTCTCCAAATTCATAAAGGATGTGCACACCTCCAGACTAGTAACCCAGCATAACGCATCTGAAATGCTCCAAGTACAACTAACAGTGGGGTAAGATGGCAATTCAGTTTGTAGCCTGCTATAGGTCCCAACCATTCCTAAGACTCTCACTCCACATTCCTAACTACCTAGGAAACTATTAAGACCCAACCCAACACTTTCATACTAGGTGAATTCAACTACCCCTCCATCAGCTCGGAAAACTACTTCTGTACCAATGAACCGGCCAAACACTTCCTGGAATTCAATTCTAATGCCCTGAACCAGTTTATTCTTACCCCCAATAGAGGAAGCAAATCCTTGACCTGGTTATTACTAACATGGGCAACTGTTGCTCTACACAAATAGTCAAATACTCCCTGGTTAGATCCAGCCACAAACTAATCACCACGGAAATCCACATCTCACCCACACCTACATCAGATGTATCCACCATGAAAAACTTTTTCAAAGCTGGCTTTGGACTCCTAAAAAGAGAGGTGGCTAACTTCACGGCACCCATGCCAATGGAAAATAGATGCATAACTGCCAAATCATACACCAATGCACTGTACGAACATGTACATAAATGCATGGAACTAGCCACAGTAAACAGAATCAAGATGCTCTCCTCCAAAAAAAAAAATGGAAGTCAGTCTTGTGGTCCCCTGTCATTAAACTCTACAACAGAAGGAATAAACTGTTGCAGAAAAAGGTCAAGTCCCAGGACTGGAAAAATTCCCTTATTAGCCTCAACAAAAGTTGAGATCATTCATCAAAATCTCCAAAGCCAGCTATGAAGGCAGAATTGCAGCAGACACTACAAACAACCACAAAGCCTTCTATAGTTATTATCAAGGATCTCCACGGCAATACCCAGTGTTGCTCTGAGTTACTGCACAATGGTTCCTCCTATACTGAGACAACAGATATTCCCAACATACTGACAGATTCAGTGCCAACTTTACCACCCCCAGAGGACCACTCTTAATACCAAAAGATTGCCAGGCACCCATTACTGCAGCAGAGGTTAAACATGCATTGTCTAAGGCAAAGAATACAGCTTCCATGGGACCAGACAATATCCCTGGCTGTGTTCTACATGAATTACAAAGTGAACTGTCACAGCATGTGTGTGCTCTGTTAACTCTCAGTCTCACATTAGGCTTTGTCCCTACCGAATGGCGCACTGCTACAGTCATCCCCCTCCATAAAGGAGAAGCCACTACAGACCCTGGAAATTATTGCTCCATTAGCCTGATGAGTTTGATGTGCAAGACTATGGAGCACATCATCAAGGAACTGATTAACTAGGATATAGGGAATCTCCCAACTCTAGATTCCACGCAATTTGCTTTTGTGAAAGGTAGATCATGCCTGCTCAACCTGGTTGACTTCTTTGAGTCAGTCAGCAGAGCGGTGGATGAAGGTAAGGCAATTCATACAGCCTACCTTGATCTGGCTGAGGCCTTTGATACCATTCCTCACTCAGGAATTACTGATACTCAGCAAACCAGGCATCAACCCCTATATCATTAGGTGGGTTGAAAACTGGCTCACAGATTGAACCCACAGTGTGAAAGCAGCAGACTCAGGTCAGTCTGCCAGCCAGTCATGAGTAGAGTCCCACAGGGATCGGTTCTGGGTCCTTTCCTGCTTGGCATCTACTTCTCAGAAGTCCAGGCCAACATGAAGCGACTCTTAGCAGACTGCAAGTTGGGAGCTATTAACTCCTCAAGTGATGCAGACATCTTACAGAAAGGCCTCATGGAGACCAATGACTGGTGTCAAAACCAAGGTCTTAAGCTTAATGCCAAAAAATGCATCATCCCCCTTGGGAAAAACTCAGTTCCCACTAATTACCATATCGATGGGAGCCCACTGAACACTGAAAGCGTTATAACAGATCTGGGGAAACAGGTTGACAGCAACCTCTCCCTCAACCACCACATTGCCACTGTGGTCAGAAAGTCCTATGTGGCACCTCTCATTACCAGGGATTTTGCATCCAGGAAGAAAGACGTCATCATTTCTCTCTACTCTTCCCTCATTAGACCAGATTATAATGCCCCATTTGGCATGTACCTCACTAGACACCTGCAACGGCTGGAGAGGCCACAGAAGCACCTCACAGAGAGGATCCTAGGCCTTAAATACATCCTACATGGACAGGCTCAAATATACTCCAACTATTCTCTGTCTCATATCTACTAAGAGGCGATCTCTGCTTTACATACAAAGCCATGACTGACCCAGCTCTGTTAGAAATGCTACATCTAAAGAAATCCCATTCCCTCCACAGCACACGCTCCAGAAACCTCAACCTCATTATCACAATCAACAGAACTTGCTGGAAGGACAGGTTCATAACCCAGAGACTTCCCAAGCTATGGAATAGACTTCCCATACATGTCAAGCAGAGCACCTCACTGACCCTCTTCAAGAGAAATCTTGAGTGGATTGGAAATAGAAAATTCACCTCGCGACTCCAGTAGCTCTACTCGACAGAGGCAATGGGAACTAAGGGGTGGCACGATGCCAGGATAAACCCATGGCTAGGCTTGTAAATACCCCAGGGTCATTAGCCTAGTACACACCTATGAACCTATGATACTGGTCTCAGACACCACCTTAAACGAGGAAGAACTGGTTCTCAGTTAAACTGTCTTTATGGAAAATGAGGAAAGGAGGTTTACATGATATAGCCTATATTTCCAAAATCCTTCTGGCTGAAGTCACTGCCACAAACAATATAGTTTTCCAGGACAAAATTTTCAGATCGCATTCAGCTGAAGTTTCAAAATAAGGTGGAACAATGACTTTTAGCACTAAATTGAGATCCTAAGGTTAAGTAGCATCTTTGTAAGGGAGTTTTAGAAAGAGGATTCCTTTTAAGAAGGCCTTGCAAAGCTTATGAAAAGCCAGAGGATTCTTAAAAACCATTGTGGAAATTTGAAATAGCAGCTAAATGAATTTAGAGTATACTGGGAAAAGCGCTTGCTTTAAAAAGTGAAGCTAAAAATTCTAGGACTTTATTGATGGGCTCTGAAAAAAGGTCAATATTGTTATTAAAAGCCCAGAAGCTAAATCTCCTCATTTTACTAGCACAGAGCTTATGGACAGCTGTCTTGTGAGAGGCTGAGAGTATATGACGTACTGGGTAAGAGTGAGGGATGCCTGGCTATTAACGGAACTGGAGAAACCAAGGTGTCAGCTTGAGGTTCACAATGTTCAAATGGATTAATCCCTCTGGATGGGATAGAAGATCTGGAGATGGGTCCAGAATACAAGGTTGTTCAATCACAAGTCCAGAGAAAGGGCAAGCATATTTATCGAGGCAAATAAGGTGCAATGAGGACTACTTTGCTCTTCAAGCTGATTGTTTTCCGTAACAAATTTCGGGATTAGTGGAATTGGGGGAAGGCATACAGAAGTCTGGAAGGCCAAGTGTGGAGAAGAGCACCTCTGGATGACTACCCCAGAAGGGGGAATCATGGCCAAGTAATTGCTGCACTTGTTGCACGGGAGAAGCAAATAGGTCACAGCAAGGCTGGCCCCATTAACAAAAAATCCTTTCCATCACTTTTTGGACAGAGACCACTTGCAAGTCAAAAGAATACATCTACTTAGTTTGTCCAGTATCACATTGGAACTCGCCAGAATGTGCATTGCTATCAAAAAGCGGTTAGAACAAATTGCTCACTGCCACATTCTGAGAGCTTCGACAAATAGGGTAATAACTGGTTCCCCCTTATTTGTTGTTATACTAAACCACTGATATTGTCCATTTGAA